>NW_028143045.1:0-238007 GCF_977018435.1 Lepisma saccharinum
ATTGGTGAGTGATTCGAAATTGATTGTGCTGCTGTTTTTATGGTTTAGACATATGCCTTTCACCTTGCAAACAGTAGTAACATTAGTATTGTCTGGATTTACTACCTCAAATGCATAACTTTTCGGCCCACTGGATGAAAATGCTCTGATATAAGCATTTTTCCCATAGAGTTCTAGTTCATTTGTTAACTCCCCTAGGTAGTCTCCAACAGGCAGATCAACATCACCTGGCCTTTGAATATAAATAACACTATCGGTATCATAGTACAATACATTTTCGCCTAATGTATCCAAATATTCATAAAGCTCTAATCGTGCATGTGTTGTAGTGTATGCTGCAATAACTACATTTACAGTCGATAATGGAAGTGCAGATTCTTCGAGATATTGCCAGTGAACTATCAACATATCTTCATTTATAGGTATAACTTGATGTACTTCAACATTGGGATTTTCTAGTTTATCGAAAAAATCCTTAGGATTGTTGATAATACTAACTTGACCAGGGTTTTCTCTCTGTCCAAATTTACCCCAAAATGAATTCAGCATAAGTTTTGCTAAGCTTCGTAATCCAGGATTAGCACATATTCTGTTTTCATCCAACAACACACCCTCCTTTTCAAAATAGTCAGCTATGTATTTTTTTTGGATTCTTCATCAATACACCACAATGGCCAGCCGCTTGCTTCAACTTTTGCTTTGAGAAATGTATTGATGTACTCTGCAAAAACACCACCTGATTTTTTTGCAGGATCATATTGTTCAACATTATATTCCCATACCTCATGTAATTCTAAAATTTTGTATTTCTTTTGAACTGCCTTCTGAACTTCATCCACAACCCAGGTTCCAGTTATAGCTCTTTCCCTAGCAGTATGGTTACATTCCGCCTGGTTTATTTCATCGGCACAAGTTCTACATAGAGGGAAAGTTAATTTTGAATTGGTTCGATATGGTAACACAGGATGGTACAGATCTCTCGGTGGAAGTATTGTTGCTTTGACAAGCCCTTCAAAAGAATAAATATCGGGGCATTCTTCCCCCACATAAATTTTCACCGGATGGCCAACTGGAAACTTTTTAACTTTGCAACAATAAGGGTACAGGCTACATACATCCTTATATTGAATTGTTTCAGTTTCTTTCACAGTGTAATGTAGTTTGGTAGCATTAGTTCTACCACCATAAAACGCCTCCCGGGGAATTATGGGGGCTTTAATTGATAACGGATGTTTTTCAACATAATGTTTCATGGTTTTGTTATTTCTCAACTGCTGGTGAAATTCGCACCCCCACATCTCATGGACAATGTAGTTAAGTGCTTTTAATCTGGTAATTTTATTTTCTGTTCTTTCATACCGAAAAGACAAAGTATCATATGGGTCATCATGAAGAGGTTCTGTACGTGAAGTAGGGAAACATTTGACACAACCATGTGTTCTGCATCCTTGATATTCAAATACATGCTCTTGCCCTTTTTGATCTTTAAAATATCCATCTACTTTCAAATTTCCTCCAACTTTTACTTCTGGTCCTCTGGCTGCATGTTGGATTTCGATTTTATGCTTTTTTTCCTCCCATACCAACCATTGAATAGCCTCTATAGACTGAATATCACACCATCTGTATCCGTTTTTAGGAATAATTCCTATATGTTCTGCTTTCAAAAATCTTTTACGGAATACTTTATTACAAGCTGAAGCGATGGTGATGGCTTCCAATAATGGGTTCACTGTTGTTTCTTTTTCAAAAGTGGTCATGAATTTCAAACAGGCAGCACGTAGTACATTAACATCTTCTACACAGTATTTTCTCAACTCCTTCTGCATATCGAAAACTACCCCTGTTTTCTGTTGTTCACTATGCCATTCCAAAAAACTGGTTCTCTGATTCTCCATCATAGAATCAACAGCGTAAAATTCAGTACCAGGGATACATCCGACATATTCTTTATTTTTCAAAGTATTAAAAAAATGAGGAAAATACCCTTTGGACATTGGGAGATCAAATGCTTTCGGTAATTTGTTGAGCGCCATTGGAATAAAGTTGAGAGAATCTATGAAATGGATATTGTGCATCTTCAAAGATAATATTTTGGCTCCATTCATGATCACAGACGGTGTCCATTTCATTTTTTCGATCATAGTTTGCAGTACAAAGTGCGAATCATACCCTCTACTATTGTGTGCAATACACACAATATTGTTAATTTTGGTGCGGTGAGCTGAAACAAATTGCAGAAAATTGTAAACAGGTTCTGTACTATCAAAAATGTGCTGTCTTTTTCCGCATACACTGCACCATTGAGACATATCTTTGTTCTCAATGCAATTATAGCATACATTTTGGCACACCAAAAGATTTGGAATATGCAGAAATTTGTTTTCAGTGCCTTCTAGTTTTGTGTCCTGCCTCGATTCAATATCGTAGAAAACAAGCATTGCTTTTTTTGATATAAGAGAAGATATTTGTTTGCTATAAATTTTTTGGATGTGACATAGATGTTCAGATGGTACCATATTTTTACAGCTGACACAGAATTTCTCTCCACATATATGAGGATTTCTGTTTGTACGGATAGCATACGCTTTCAGGCATTTTTCACAACATTTTACTGTCTGACAAAGAGAGTTTTTTCTATTGTAACATGTTTTATGATTATTGTAACATTTTTGACCATAGAAAAATCTGTTACAATCAGTGCACTTTATTTTGGTTTCTGAAACAGTACATTTGGGCTTTTCTTGGCATTGTGAACAAACAGCTGTACAGGATCCTAGATGTCTAGAAACATGATCATATTTTTTATGGCAAGTTTCACAATAGAAATTAGCGGAGAATGCAGCTGTAAGAGATGTTATAACATTAAAATGGTTGTTTATGTACACCAAATTTAAAGTTTCGCGCCTAGGTAATAAAGGACCTTCATATATCACATCACTCCCGGAAAATCCATTATATACGGTAATCTTGAAATCAGATAAATAGTCCTGAAATTTTTGAATTTCGGTAGTTCCTCCACCACCATTCAAATTTTCCCCAGCTTCTCTGCACAGTTTATCCACTTCTTCTTCCATAACACATTTATGTTGTCTAACATATTGATAACGTTTTTTAGGTTCATTTTTGTAAACATTAATACCTCTTGCCACAACCAACGCATAAGCCAAACACCTGCTATCGGAATTTTTAATAGTTATAATTCCTTTTTTTAGTTTACAGAATTGTTCCCCATTCATTGCATTTTGGCGAACACGTCCTCCCCCTCGTGGCATTTGGACATGATGGAGATATACATAGAAATTGTTGTCAGAAAGAAATGTTGTATTGCTCTGCAATACTTTTTCCAATGCTGCCCACAATATCTCCATATTTACCGCCTGTGCTTCCCGAAAAGATAACCAAAAAGGGCGATCAGGGTGATCTTCATTTCTGATAGTAATACCAACTTGGTCATGCTCGGCCACATCACGTAGAACATATTGGACCAGTTCTTGCAATCCCTCCTGAACCCATATCACCGGATTCTCATTGTGTGGTGCCCCTCGCAACCGAGCACGCACCATTCGTCCTTCCATATTGAATTTTTGGTAACGCCTTTTTGTCTCTTCTATAACTTCAACATGATGTAACACTGCATCATCGCCACCGCCTACCTGTTTGCACACTTCCGCTTCCTGAATACAATCCCGAAGAACCATTTGGTATAACGCTGGCGAAATATGATTTGTACATTGCTCCAATTCTCTAGTGTCTAAAACAGATTCTAAATGGAAAATATCTCCACATTTTTCATCGGTTGTTCCAATACACCCAAATATCCCTGTATCCTGGTTGTTATACTTGTTAGGAAACATTTCAACATGTTGGTTGGTCTCACTAGAAATAGAGACAGAGGGTCTGGATTGATTGCTGTTAATAGCAGTAGAGGTAGAGGGGGTAGAATGTTCTGCTGACTCAACATTAAAACCGCTACGACAGAATGTAACATAACACCAGTTGCATCGAATTTTTGCTGACGCGTAGGAATGAATAATTTCTACGCCATTCCTACGCGTCAGCAAAAATTCGATGCAACTGGTGTTATGTTACATTCTGTCGTAGCGGTTTTAATGTTGAGTCAGCAGAACATTCTACCCCCTCTACCTCTACTGCTATTAACAGCAATCAATCCAGACCCTCTGTCTCTATTTCTAGTGAGACCAACCAACATGTTGAAATGTTTCCTAACAAGTATAACAACCAGGATACAGGGATATTTGGGTGTATTGGAACAACCGATGAAAAATGTGGAGATATTTTCCATTTAGAATCTGTTTTAGACACTAGAGAATTGGAGCAATGTACAAATCATATTTCGCCAGCGTTATACCAAATGGTTCTTCGGGATTGTATTCAGGAAGCGGAAGTGTGCAAACAGGTAGGCGGTGGCGATGATGCAGTGTTACATCATGTTGAAGTTATAGAAGAGACAAAAAGGCGTTACCAAAGATTCAATATGGAAGGACGAATGGTGCGTGCTCGGTTGCGAGGGGCACCACACAATGAGAATCCGGTGATATGGGTTCAGGAGGGATTGCAAGAACTGGTCCAATATGTTCTACGTGATGTGGCCGAGCATGACCAAGTTGGTATTACTATCAGAAATGAAGATCACCCTGATCGCCCTTTTTGGTTATCTTTTCGGGAAGCACAGGCGGTAAATATGGAGATATTGTGGGCAGCATTGGAAAAAGTATTGCAGAGCAATACAACATTTCTTTCTGACAACAATTTCTATGTATATCTCCATCATGTCCAAATGCCACGAGGGGGAGGACGTGTTCGCCAAAATGCAATGAATGGGGAACAATTCTGTAAACTAAAAAAAGGAATTATAACTATTAAAAATTCCGATAGCAGGTGTTTGGCTTATGCGTTGGTTGTGGCAAGAGGTATTAATGTTTACAAAAATGAACCTAAAAAACGTTATCAATATGTTAGACAACATAAATGTGTTATGGAAGAAGAAGTGGATAAACTGTGCAGAGAAGCTGGGGAAAATTTGAATGGTGGTGGAGGAACTACCGAAATTCAAAAATTTCAGGACTATTTATCTGATTTCAAGATTACCGTATATAATGGATTTTCCGGGAGTGATGTGATATATGAAGGTCCTTTATTACCTAGGCGCGAAACTTTAAATTTGGTGTACATAAACAACCATTTTAATGTTATAACATCTCTTACAGCTGCATTCTCCGCTAATTTCTATTGTGAAACTTGCCATAAAAAATATGATCATGTTTCTAGACATCTAGGATCCTGTACAGCTGTTTGTTCACAATGCCAAGAAAAGCCCAAATGTACTGTTTCAGAAACCAAAATAAAGTGCACTGATTGTAACAGATTTTTCTATGGTCAAAAATGTTACAATAATCATAAAACATGTTACAATAGAAAAAACTCTCTTTGTCAGACAGTAAAATGTTGTGAAAAATGCCTGAAAGCGTATGCTATCCGTACAAACAGAAATCCTCATATATGTGGAGAGAAATTCTGTGTCAGCTGTAAAAATATGGTACCATCTGAACATCTATGTCACATCCAAAAAATTTATAGCAAACAAATATCTTCTCTTATATCAAAAAAAGCAATGCTTGTTTTCTACGATATTGAATCGAGGCAGGACACAAAACTAGAAGGCACTGAAAACAAATTTCTGCATATTCCAAATCTTTTGGTGTGCCAAAATGTATGCTATAATTGCATTGAGAACAAAGATATGTCTCAATGGTGCAGTGTATGCGGAAAAAGACAGCACATTTTTGATAGTACAGAACCTGTTTACAATTTTCTGCAATTTGTTTCAGCTCACCGCACCAAAATTAACAATATTGTGTGTATTGCACACAATAGTAGAGGGTATGATTCGCACTTTGTACTGCAAACTATGATCGAAAAAATGAAATGGACACCGTCTGTGATCATGAATGGAGCCAAAATATTATCTTTGAAGATGCACAATATCCATTTCATAGATTCTCTCAACTTTATTCCAATGGCGCTCAACAAATTACCGAAAGCATTTGATCTCCCAATGTCCAAAGGGTATTTTCCTCATTTTTTTAATACTTTGAAAAATAAAGAATATGTCGGATGTATCCCTGGTACTGAATTTTACGCTGTTGATTCTATGATGGAGAATCAGAGAACCAGTTTTTTGGAATGGCATAGTGAACAACAGAAAACAGGGGTAGTTTTCGATATGCAGAAGGAGTTGAGAAAATACTGTGTAGAAGATGTTAATGTACTACGTGCTGCCTGTTTGAAATTCATGACCACTTTTGAAAAAGAAACAACAGTGAACCCATTATTGGAAGCCATCACCATCGCTTCAGCTTGTAATAAAGTATTCCGTAAAAGATTTTTGAAAGCAGAACATATAGGAATTATTCCTAAAAACGGATACAGATGGTGTGATATTCAGTCTATAGAGGCTATTCAATGGTTGGTATGGGAGGAAAAAAAGCATAAAATCGAAATCCAACATGCAGCCAGAGGACCAGAAGTAAAAGTTGGAGGAAATTTGAAAGTAGATGGATATTTTAAAGATCAAAAAGGGCAAGAGCATGTATTTGAATATCAAGGATGCAGAACACATGGTTGTGTCAAATGTTTCCCTACTTCACGTACAGAACCTCTTCATGATGACCCATATGATACTTTGTCTTTTCGGTATGAAAGAACAGAAAATAAAATTACCAGATTAAAAGCACTTAACTACATTGTCCATGAGATGTGGGGGTGCGAATTTCACCAGCAGTTGAGAAATAACAAAACCATGAAACATTATGTTGAAAAACATCCGTTATCAATTAAAGCCCCCATAATTCCCCGGGAGGCGTTTTATGGTGGTAGAACTAATGCTACCAAACTACATTACACTGTGAAAGAAACTGAAACAATTCAATATAAGGATGTATGTAGCCTGTACCCTTATTGTTGCAAAGTTAAAAAGTTTCCAGTTGGCCATCCGGTGAAAATTTATGTGGGGGAAGAATGCCCCGATATTTATTCTTTTGAAGGGCTTGTCAAAGCAACAATACTTCCACCGAGAGATCTGTACCATCCTGTGTTACCATATCGAACCAATTCAAAATTAACTTTCCCTCTATGTAGAACTTGTGCCGATGAAATAAACCAGGCGGAATGTAACCATACTGCTAGGGAAAGAGCTATAACTGGAACCTGGGTTGTGGATGAAGTTCAGAAGGCAGTTCAAAAGAAATACAAAATTTTAGAATTACATGAGGTATGGGAATATAATGTTGAACAATATGATCCTGCAAAAAAATCAGGTGGTGTTTTTGCAGAGTACATCAATACATTTCTCAAAGCAAAAGTTGAAGCAAGCGGCTGGCCATTGTGGTGTATTGATGAAGAATCCAAAAAAAAATACATAGCTGACTATTTTGAAAAGGAGGGTGTGTTGTTGGATGAAAACAGAATATGTGCTAATCCTGGATTACGAAGCTTAGCAAAACTTATGCTGAATTCATTTTGGGGTAAATTTGGACAGAGAGAAAACCCTGGTCAAGTTAGTATTATCAACAATCCTAAGGATTTTTTCGATAAACTAGAAAATCCCAATGTTGAAGTACATCAAGTTATACCTATAAATGAAGATATGTTGATAGTTCACTGGCAATATCTCGAAGAATCTGCACTTCCATTATCGACTGTAAATGTAGTTATTGCAGCATACACTACAACACATGCACGATTAGAGCTTTATGAATATTTGGATACATTAGGCGAAAATGTATTGTACTATGATACCGATAGTGTTATTTATATTCAAAGGCCAGGTGATGTTGATCTGCCTGTTGGAGACTACCTAGGGGAGTTAACAAATGAACTAGAACTCTATGGGAAAAATGCTTATATCAGAGCATTTTCATCCAGTGGGCCGAAAAGTTATGCATTTGAGGTAGTAAATCCAGACAATACTAATGTTACTACTGTTTGCAAGGTGAAAGGCATATGTCTAAACCATAAAAACAGCAGCACAATCAATTTCGAATCACTCACCAATGCTATTCTCAACAACACCTCCTCTTTAACTTTACTCAACTCGAACAAAATCGTACGCACAAAAACACATTCCGTTGTTAGTAAGCCGGAAATAAGGGTTTTTCAGGTGGTATATACCAAAAGAAAAAGATGTGCATCAAATTTCGAGACTTTACCATATGGATTCAAACAACAGAAAACAGAATGAGTTAATTTTGTAATGCAGTGGAATATATTTTTATTAGATTAAGTTAATGCTATCCTTAGTAATAGTATATCTGTGATTTGGTCAACATACAAACTGGATACCAAAATAAATCTCATATTATATGCAAATGTTAAAGCTTTTCATTACCAAATCTGTTACTTAGTAAAAAATAAAAATGAAAACCATTCATTTGAAACCATTTGCTGTCATTGAAATATAATTATGCAGCCGCTATAATTTTTTGCTTATTATCAGTGCAAATCTGATATTATGTTGTGCACTTTAATGATGGAGTGAGTGACTAGTTGACAAGTTGGTTCTTCGGTGCAACGTTGTATGGTACAAACGGCTTTGTGCCCCTCTCCAACTTAAAAAAAAAAAGAGGCCCCCACAGATGGTAGCCACGTTGATGTCGTTGTGGGGCTTTCTACAAAAAGCTACCTGTACCAAGCCCAAAAACTTATTTTGAGATGGCGAGTAAAAACTTTCCATGCCTGTTGACCTTTAGTTTCCTCAACACACATACCCCAGTTGTAATCGAACCCTCGACCCCCCTTTGGTTTCAAAACACATCTGTTTGTGCATAATGGCTAATCGAGACTGTTAACGCATTTTTTTTAAAATTCGATACTATTATTTATTTTTGGTTTTAAAACATAGCATACATTAGTGGTAAAATCTTTGCATTGTAATCAAAAGGTTCCAGGTTCGATATTCGTTGAAACAGCTTTATGCATTACGGTTAATCGGGACTGCGTTAAAAAAACGCCAACATTAGCCCCTGGTTGCAAAACTCCAAAATCACCCCATTTTCTATTTGTGTATCAAAAATAATCGGAATAGTAACTCACTTTTTAAACAAATCAATGTTATTCTGCAAATTTGCCAGCATTGGAACCCAAAACCTTTTGAATACTAAACAACAATATCAGCTATTTTGTTTTGCTTTTTGAATATCTGTTCGTGCTAATCGGGACTGATAACACACTTCTTTTTTATTTAAACAGAAAATCATTATTAGGCACTTTGACAACAATTTCTATGTATATCACCAACATGTCCAAATGCCACAAAGGGGGGAGGATGTGTTCGCCAAAACGCAATAAATGGGGACTAATTGTGTAAACTAAAAAAAAAAATTATAACTAGGAACTCGAACCTGGAACCTTTCGAATACTAAACACCAGTCACAGCCATTTTGTTTTGATTTTTAATATCTGTTCCTGCATAAATACTAATGGGGACTCACCACACTTCTTTTTTTTTTATTTTAAAAACAACATCATTATCAGCCAATTTGACATTGTGAATCGAACCCGAGACCTTTTCATTACAGCATAAACATCCTATTTCCAATTAGTTCATTTTCTCTTTGTGCACAAAAAGTTAATCGGAACTTTTAAACAAATACAATTGAATATCCAATTTTCACCAACATTGGGAATCGAACCCTCAACCACTTGGTTAAAACATCTCGCGGAATAAAAAAACAACCCCCCCCCCCCCCCCCCCCCCCCCCCCCCCCCCCCCCGCGCCGCGCCGCGCCGCCCCGCCCCGCGCCGCGCCGCCCCGCGCCGCGCCGCCCCGCCCCGCGCCGCTCCGCGCCGCTCCGCCCCGCGCCGCGCCCCGGTCGCCGCCGCCGCCGCCGCTAAATACAAAACGCGGCCGCCATATTGATTTTATTCAAATACTATTTATGCACAGATGGACTAATCGGGACCTATAATGGCGGCACAAAACAATTGGCCTCATTTAACTACCTAGAGAATCGAACCCGCGACCTCTTCATTACCAGGCGACAACATTAACCACTAACCCAAAGCCGCCATATTGATTTTATTCAAACACTATTTATGCACAGATGGACTAATCGGAACCTATAATGGCGGGATTAAACAATTGGCCTAATTTAACTACCTAGAGAATCGAACCCGCGACCTCTTCATTGCCAGGTGACAACATTAACCACTAACCCAACTCGATTTTCGAACTCAACCATTTTGTTGCCTTTATTTACATACAGGTTAATCGAGACCATTCAATATTGACATCGTCACCTTGTAATCAAGGGGTCCCAGGTTCGATACTCGGTGGAGGCACATAGTGGTCCGAATCACCACTTTTCAACTGTAGATCCACTCCTGATTAGTCTTGCCGTTCATAAAACGGACTTAAAAAACGAACTCAATCTATCAATCGATCAATATTGACTCTACCAGGAATCGAACCCTCGACGCCTCTTGTTTTACAGAGCAATAACCTTAGCCGCTAAACTTTCGGGGTAAAGCACCTTCGGCGCCATCTTTAAATCATTTCTTCATGTCTTTGAATCATACGCAATAGTTGCGCGCGCATTTCCTCCACACACACACACACACACACGTGTTAGGTTAGCATACATCAAGAAACAACGTGACAAATCCATTGACCCCCCTCCCCCCCACCGCTTCCGATGTCTTCAAGGTGATCACACACGTTCTGCTGACTCAACAATAAAACCACTCGTGGCCCGCTACGACCGGATGTAACATAACACCAGCCGCATCAAATTTTTGCTGACGCGTAGGAATATAATGCTGCCATTACTACTTGAACTACACGATTGCCTTGCAGTTGTGAGTTGAGTACTATTGAACAGTGGTTCCAACCTAGGACATTACATCTTATGATAACATTTACACGTAATTTCGAAACACTTAGTATGTTTACGTTCTAAGAAAACCCGAACTCATACACAAAAACAGATATTCAACTAGTATGAAAAAACTATTTCTATTGCCCGTTTAACTCAAATGACATTGTGTGGCGAGAAATGTGATAAGCGTGTGGACTTGTGTTTAGAAGAAAATATCGACCATTTTCAGCACCTAGTGTGAACTGGAAGTCCCCGAAAACAAAGCGCTGAAATTGGTTTGCCGTCTTGTTAGTGTGCTTTTTTGACCTTATAGATTGCATTATTATTCACATTTAGTTTACAAATGATTTTTGTTTGCGTATTTCAAGATATAGTTAGCAAATGTATGTATTCATTACGTTGACAAGTTCAAAAAATTATAAGCATAAAATTCTCAAACTTTGAATGCGGGGACTTTTCGAACGATCTCTACTTCCCAGGAATAAATCTGACGAAATCAACCATACTTGCCATTGCTTCCGGTTTTCATCGTTTATTTAAAAATGGACAGATAAACTTCGAGCTTTTTCTAAAGCCTCTGGACGACGACAATACGTACAAGTAAACAATAGGCTATTTAAAAGTAGAACTTCAGAGAAGAAGTAGATACAATTGTTTTAAATGTTAAATAACTGTTCCCGAATAATTTCTAAGTCGTGTTTGTTCCATACTTAATAAATTATATAATGGGTATGCTTTGAGGGGGATAAAAGCATCCCTCACAGGGATTAAAAACAAATTCTTCTGCCCGGGATACATTTTTTTGTGAAGAGAAATCCCGGCATCCCCCGTTAATTCGCACACTGCTTCTTCAGGAGTTAAGACCAGAATTCTTGTCTTAACTCCTGAAGAAGCCGTATTATGTGGCGAAAACTTGAGTAAAAGAATCTAGTACATGCCAAAACTGGATCTTTTTAACTTCTCTACTTAGTGATATGATCTGGGGGGGGGGGGGCAAATACCAGGATAAACGTACCAATAATAATAATAATAATAATAATAATAATAATATTTTTAATAATAATAATAATAATGTTAATAACATTATTATTATTGTTATTATTGGTTTGCTTTATTTTACTTCACTTATTGTGCCACTTTTGGCTAGTTTGCGAAGATGGGAATGAGTGATGAGATGAAATTGATGAATGCACACTCACAAACATCCATGCCCAAGTCAGAATTCGAACCCGGGACCAACATCATTATTATTATTAGTAGTAGTAGTATCAAAGACTTTATTACCCTCGTAAATTATGCAAAAGGGGGTAGAAGTTGGTGCTAAAGCATTTGTGTTCGAACAAACGATTTGAATTATTATTTCAACACGTTCAATTTTTCATTAATAATGGAAACCAAGCACACAAACTATTTTTGAAAGACAGAAAATTTTTGATAAATGAATTCCAAATATAATTCTTTTTTACATTAACATGTATAACTTTCATGCACGATATATGTTTCACATTATGCAACATGGAGCGACGTGGGCACTAAATTGTGTACATATTCATATTATATACAACATATATTATTTAAATACATTACACAACCAATTCATCCATCTCACAATAAACCAACAGCAAAAATGACTTAAATTGTCTCTCAAATGTGCACGCGCCCTTTCCTGAAAACAATTCTTCATGAATTTAAAACAAAATCAATTAAGATACAAGTCTTATTTCTCTGCCTGGCACTGCGAGCGAAGCGAGCAAGAAAATTTTCGGATCCAATTTTTTTGCAGGCTGAAATCAATATTGATTTAATAGGGTGCAAATAATTTCACGGAACGCCAATGCATTCTCTCTTTTACAACTTTTGTGTTTCCCCGATGGTGTAGTGATAACATCGTAGCCTTGTGATCAAGGGGACCCAGGTTCGATACCCGGTGGAGGCACATGGCACAGTGGTTCGTATCCCACTTTAAACTGTAGGTCCAGTTCCGATTAGCCTTTCTGTGCGTAAAGTGGACTTAAAACCACAAATCAATAAATGAATATTACAACTTATTTTCATTTAGATCGTTCGGCGTCCAGAGCCGACTCCCGCCGTCCCCTAACTACAGTCCTAAACTTGATAATACGAAGAAGAGCAGGAATTGCGAGCGAAGCGAGCAAGAAAATTTTACGAAAAGTATTTTTATTTGCATAAAATTTGAAGTTGTGGGCGGTAATTGCCCCCTGCAGGCACACTTGGCCGTCAATGTTTGCCCCCCCTAGAACTTATTTCCATCCAAGGTTGGGGGAGGGCAATGCCCCCCACACCCGCCCCTGTGGTTGCGCCACTGGATATGATGGCATGTAATGTCCACCTTGTGTGTGGGACAGTTACATATACGAGTATTACAATGTTAAATATAGCTTTTACACAAATACTGCACGTATCATGCACACGGAATATAAAGGCAACAGTCGTCGCTTGATGCGACAACTAGGCGACGCGTTCTCCAATACTTGAAAAAATGTACTATTGTGTATAAGGATCATATTAAATTATTAGGGACCTTTCAGACCGAAGCGACAAGCTACACGTGTCACTTGGAAACAACCCTTTAGAAATAAATACAACCTTTCTTACCAAAATGAAACAAACGGCAAGCTGCGCGTGTCACTTGTCACTTTAGTGCGCTTGGAAAGCAAGAAAAAAAAAGGAAGAATATTTCACTTCCGGCGGAGAACGTACCCTTTGAGGGGCGGATACTACATTAATTCCCGAACCTAAAACGCCCCAGACCCCAAGTTTTTAAGCCCTCGTTTGTCTGTAATGGCGTCTTCAAAATGGCGGTCATGACGAAGATTCTAAACCTGAAACCTGTTAATTTATTGCAGTTTTTTATCATTCATGACATCTTATTTTCACCTAATTTGCAGCTTGTAAGAAATTAAAAAGACCCACTTTATCAAATAATATTAGATATGGCCGCGAAAGGTCTAAAATTAACCCTTTCAGCTATTTGAACATGTTTTGGATCAAACCTTATGTTTTGGATGTACCAGAACAGCAGCATCAAAAATAGTGTCAGACTAAGCCCATGAAATAATAATAGTTCAATTTTTGACAATCTGTATATGTACAGGGTGTTTCAAAAGTCTTGTCACCATAGAACAACTGCGTTATTAGTGCAGATGGCGAAAAATGGAAAGAGGGGAAAGTTGTTGGAAATATGAGGTTTTCAATAAAATAAAATGTGCTTGAATTTTTCAACGTAGCAGTCACCGTTGAGGCTGCTCGCTGGTACGAGCCTCAATGAGAACTGACATGCCTTGTTGCCACATGCTTCGTCCTTAAAGAGAGCATTTACATTATCGCAACACCGTAATGTACTCGGTAAAGTGAGAATGATGGCGCAAAATTAAAGGCAAACTAAGAATGCGCTTTACGTCATCATAAAAGTTTACTCCTGGCATGCGGGCATTTTTTATTGCTAGTAACTCTCTTGGAGTTAAATGCCGCTTTATCCAAGCAAATCTCTTTTTCGAAGAGTGTATGTGTGTGTGTACAGAAACACAGACACACACGCACACACAACTACAAAATCTAATGTTTTGTGAAATATAGGTTGTTCATTAAGGTATAGTGGTATGAACAAAGGATAAAATTCAGCTGCGTATACTCTGGGTCATCTAGGTAATCGCAGATGACCCGGCTGTATTTCTTTCTTTTTTTTTTTTTTTTAAAAAAAAATATATATATATATATACATTTATTTCTTCGCAATATTCTTCCAAACCAATTTCGATGCATACATTTTTTTGCTTCCAGCGCGCGAATGCTTCCAACCGTTTGCCGCTGAATGTCCGGGAACCTTTCTCCAGCCGGTGGAATGACGTTAGGGAATCTCACCCTGACGTCATTCCTCCCGCTTCCCTTACAACCCTTGGCGAGGAGGGAGGAGAGAGGAAAGAGGGGGAGGAAACACTGCTTCTCAGGCGCGGTGATTCCGTGCCCAGGGTAACCTCCTTCTTGTGAGAGTCCACCGGTCGCACTCTAAACCTTCAGAGCCTTTACCGTTCCCTCCGCTGAACTAGGGAAAACATACCCGGTAGAGTGCGAAGAACAGGAAAATTGAATAACATGGGCAAACCAATTCTACGCTAATTTTCACTTTACATTTGCTTCTGTCTTGCTGATTTCTGTTACTTGAACATAAATTTATCAAAAGGAAAAAGCTTAAATATTGAAGATGAAGCAAACTAAAATAAAATTCAAAGCTTAAGCAATTAAAGCACCTATATGCTGACTCCCCCCATCCTTGTATTTACAAAAATAGTGATTGTTTCTCCTCTCTAATCTTCAAAAGCAGCGAGAACACTTCTTTCACGGAACTGAATATTTTTTAAAGGGAAAGATATCAAAAATAAATTATATATATGTATTAGTTAATTTAAGTTGCTATATTCCGCCTCTTTAGATTAATAGTGATGAAGATGAACGAATTAAACATAAAATGAAAAACACATCGGCACGTAGCCAGGTGGAGGACTCGGGGGGGGGGGCTGAAATCCCCCTCCCCGAAATCCTACAATTATCTAATTTAAAAAGTGCATAGTGGTAATTAATTTTACTTCATTAGCAGGATTAAACACCTTGCATAATACGTTGTCATAATCTGAGATTCATCTTCAGGACTTCTAACCCCACTGTTTCAACTTTATGTGGTGGTTGCTAATAAGGGATGATCCCCATCCCGAAATAAAATTCTGGCTCTGGCCTGCAATGATTCGAACTTTTAAAACCTGTCATTTCGAGCTCGGAAAGGGATTTTTTTATCATTCGTAGGGAATTTCATTCTGAGCCAAGAACACAACAACAGAAGTTTGGCGCGTGAAACTGAATGCGTGTAGTCGTTCTTTTCGTGCTGTGCTTCGTGTTTATTATTTATTTAGGTGTTAGTGTTTGTCGTGATAGTGCTGTGTTAAAGGGTAATGGATGTGATACAAGATTTGCTGGTGAAACCTTTTGGAACAAGATCTTTTCAGGAGAAGTTGCAAATTGTTAATACAGGTAGGCCAGTGTCATCGCTTGAACTTATTTCTACACACAAAGACAAAAATCGGGAATATGTGAGGCATTTTCGCAAGCAAGTTATGACAAAACACCATGGTTGACAGGAAGTATTAGTGTCAATAAGCTTTGCTTTTTTGTTTGCCGTGCTTACTTTTCGGGGCTGAAAAGAATGTATGGACGCGTGGCGAATACTGTAATCTTTGCAACGCTTGTGCCAAGCATGAAAAATCCAAACGTCACATAATTTCCTTTGTTAAGCTGCAATCTTTCGCACAGACACGTATTGACGTGCAACTGGACAAACAGCGTGCTTTGGATGTGGTACGGCACAAGAAATCGGGTCCTGGAGTAAGTTGAATTTTGCACTTAAATAAATATTGCCGGTTTTTATTTCACTAGTGCACGTCTTTCATTTTATATTTCACAGGTTGTTTTTTATAGCTTTATAATACTGTCTTGTTTTATTATTTGAAATTCTACACGTATATTAAACTGCAATAACGAGAATTAATTGATTGTGGTCGTAGCAATAAGACAAACATTCCGCCACAATATTCCTAAATCCAATATGGATCCTGGATCAAGGGTCGGAGATTACCCACTCGTTAGAACCAGCATACGCCACTGATAAAATTTCGAAATGAAAGGGATCTTAATTTTTTCCCTTCTAATCAGGGTAGATCACCTCTAATATATATTTGTGCTCAGACAACATATTCTGTTGGCACAAACCGGAAATGACAACAATAAAATGACGAATAAGATGTCATGAATGATAACTGCAAAAAATTAACAGGTTTCAGGTTTAGAATCTTCGTCATAACCGCCATTTTGAAGACGCCATTACAGACAAACGAGGGCTTAAAAACTTGGGGTCTGGGGCGTTTTAGGTTTGGGAATTAATGTAGTATCCGCCCCCAAAGGGTACTTTCTGCGCCGGAAGTGAAATATTTTCCGGTGTTCCGACCGCACTACTTGCGTGTCGTTCCGAGTGGATGGTTGTTTCAATAGCGTGCATCGTGTCGTTTGGGTCTGTTGGACGCGCATGCATGACGAATGCTTTCTTATAGAGTGAAGGGATCCGTGTGGCTTGCCACTTCAGTGTGAAACTCCCGTGTCGCTTCGATATGGAAACTTCAGAAACACCAGGTCTCTCTAGTAAATCAAAATACGACATATGTGTACACAGGCATGAAACATGTGCGTCGCACAAAAAAAAATATTCTCGCCTCCTTACCATTTTCTGTCACTACTGTTGATTGATTTATTTGGTTTATTTTACTTTCGCTTTTCTGCCACTTTTTTCGCTAATCGCGAAGATGAGCATGAGTCATAAAGTGATGATTTGATGAAGGGGACTCACTAAGAACATCCATGCCCAGGGCGAAATTCGAACCCGGGACCCCTGGCGTCGTTGCGCGCTGTGATAAATATTCCGCCACGGAGGTTGGTTATCATTACTACTATAGTTAAGGCAATTAGCTTACGATTGTGCAAATCCACCATGGTATCCACAACAGCATCAATTTGTAAATTTTCCATATCATCTCTTCCGACCAGTTTGTATTTCTTGGCTAGATAGCGTTCTATTGCTACGGACTGGTTGATCACCTTCCCGTCAATTTCAATAACAGGAACCCTTCGAAACGGCATTGCTGAAAAGAAAATGGAAATTTGCTTCTTTACCTGTAATTGTACTTTATGTTCATAGGTAGAATATTTTATGATCTATAATGAGAGATAAATAGATATCACGGTTCAAAGTACAGTGAAACTTTTGTACAGGGACGTAAACATGTCCGTTATTGAGAAGTGTTTACTATTCGGAATTAAACTTACAATGCGATAAAAACTCTATTTGTGCAATAAAATAGTTTATATATTTAAATGGTTAGAATTTTTTCTAAGTTTAATGCACAAAATGTAAATTTTTCATGTTCATTTCTAACGTACAGTCACGGCAATAAAAGTGGGACACCCATATCCTGAAATACTGGCTTCCCCGCAAGGCGTTATGTGTGTTGCCTAACTCTACGCCGATAAGTGAATTTCGATAGCAGATTTTCAATGACAACTTGTACCACCGCCGTAGACTTAGGCAACAACACACATAACGCCTTGCAAGAAAGCTCGTAGACATCGATGATTTCGATGTTTCATTTAAATTTTATCGTTTGCGAGTCTGCCACCGTAACACACGTGCCACTAATTGCACAAGATAAGAACTGTATTTTTTTAAAAAAAAAGAATGAGCTCTTACAATTAGGTACTCTGTAAACGCGTAAAATACTTACATTTCGCTACCAAATCCACAAATTCTGCCCGAAAAAAACACGTCTTGCCCATTATTGCAAATTTCTACGAATTTCAGAAATCACAATTGTCATTTCTCACGGTTGTCCGTTATCCGTAAGTTTTAAATCAGCGCAAGGGGGTTAGTTTTCAGTATCTGCGTCCACTTCGAGAATGTTGAATATTAAGTAAACCTCCACATACCTCATATATTTCGAGGGAAGTTTCCTTTCATGAAGCAATACTAGTCACCAACTGCATACTGATATACCCAAGAAATAGATAGGTTTATTTTGTAACCTTTGTGACTAATACAGCTTGTGAGATCAATTAACCTACACGTACTTGCTTTAATTTCAGGCCACTTGGCCTTGCTAATCCTGATGTCTTCGTAATCTTCCAGTCCCTGAGCAAGAAGAAACCTGATGGGTTCTGCTCTGCCGCGAGCATTGAAGTAGGTCAGCTTGTAAGTCATTTAGGAAACTGAAGTAAAGAAAGGAGCAGTATCTATTAATTTAGGAAATGTTCAGATAGCTTAGTATGTAAAAAATAAAGACATATGTTATAGAAAGTATATTTTTGAAGAGAACTAGTCTGTTTACATTCATCTCTGCGGACAGAATTGTATTACTAAACGCACGGCTATGAAACAAGGCGGGTGGCAGATGGTCGTGCTGTTGCCACGTCGGAGCACAACCCCGTGTACTAGGAGGTTTAAGAGAATGAAAGATCTCGTTGGTCTTTGTAATCCATGTCATACAAACTGACAGTATTTGCTCGAAAGGTCAGGTATGACACAAAAGTGCCCCGGAGAGAGGTCGGTCTGACGCTCGAACTAGGCAACGCAGCCCGGTTGACGTTGCCACATAGTGCGAAGGAACCAGCGACTTTTGTTCCGCTCTCGCTTTGCTTTCCCCATATTTGACACCAGCGATATGCTGCCCAGTCGCCTATTTTCATGGCTGTGCGTTTAATTATATACGTTCCTTGTTTCGAATACAATGACCGAAAACACGTGAAAGGGAACCAATGACAGTGCCAGAAAAAAAAATAATGGGATGGCAGAGAGGGTGGATATTTGGGGGGAGGGGGGTAGTCACATTAAGTATACACGTAAATTGCGTCTACGTTCCTACCTCTTATTCCGGCGTCGTCACTAGACGGAAAATATAATTTAAAACTAAAAAGACACATTTCACCAACATAAATAACAGATTAAGAGATTAACTAAGGCGCCAATTCATCGCTGTTATGTGACATTGTGAGAGGTTACTCTAAAAACCTAGGTAAATTTAGCAATAAATATGAAATTATTTTCTATAATTCATTTAGATTGTAATTGGTTGTTTAAGAAATATTCACATATTTATAAATATGTATAATACATTTGTTTTTCTGCTTCTCAAGTAGACCAGGGGTTCAGTGTTCGAATCCCAGTCCGGGCATTGGTGTTCTTTGTGAGTATCCATCAATTTCATATATCACTCGCCCTCATCTTCGCGAATAGCCAAACAAAAGTGAAGTAAAATAAACAAATCAATCAATCACTCTACCTCTCTAATTATGTAATTATGTAGTAATGAAAATAAAACCAGACTAGATTGACATAGATTCGTGTGCAATTTTTCATTCTTGTATCAACTGTAGCTACTACTGTGCACTTCGTTGTGATTTTTAAACAATGCATTTCACAAACAAGGGGAAGAAAGAAATTTCTAAAAAAATAAATTATTAGAACTATCTTGAATATGTGAATCTAAAGCTATTTGTAACATAACAACAACTTCAAATATTATTGTCATTTTCTTTTAACAAATGATGGGTAAATTTCTCGTAAGGGACAAACAGCTGAAATTTCCTAGTTTATTTAATTTGAATATTCGTACTTACGTATTCTGCATTGAGAAACATTGCTGAAGGTGGCATTTCGCTTATTTCACGGAAATAAGCTATATTTGCGACATATCGAGTAATTTTTCTTCGTTTCTTTTTGCCTTCGGTAACACGCAAAATGGCGATCACAGTTTCACTACCGTACTCAGCATGCAGTGTTTCCACCCCACTGCACCCAAAGATACCTACGTAGCCCACAAACCATTCATACATAGCCCCACGAACCATTTCCGGTAAGGTTAGGTTAGGTAGGGTCACTATAGGTTACAATAGTTAAAAATTGGTTTCGAAAAAAATATGCGTAGCCCCACACACCATTCTCGCATAGCCCCAGGAACCATTGACGCATAGCCCCACGAACCATTGACGCATAGCCCCACGAACCATTGACACATAGCCCCACAAAGCATTTTTAGAAACGTATCTTCTTCAGTTACAAAAACACGTGTTTGGAAACACTGACCAGGATTACGTCATCACACACAGGCTACATCCACCTGGAAGTAAATGGATGCAAGAACTTCCGTGCATCGGTCACACATTTATATCGAAAAATAGATGATTTACCGTCAAAATTCAATGAACGATGCGAGAAAACACTTCCCCGAACTTCCAGAAGTATAAAGAAACTGCATTCGGTAAGTAATTTCTCCTGTAAATTTGATGAAATCCGTTTGTCCCTTACGAGAAATTTACCCAAATGATGTCTCAAAAGTTGTTTTTGAAAGTGCATCAATACCCCCTCCGGTCACAATAACATTTTATATCTATGAATACAAATAAAAGTGTAAATATATTGTAAGAAGTAAAGTTTAAATTATTACACTAAATTAAATTAAGCGATTATTTATTACTGAAGAGAAGTTGACGTTATCGATTTAAATTCACTTCATTTTGCAAACTAAATTTAAACCGATTTAAGCATTTTGTAAGCCTAAAGTAAAATACTTCTCGTTCAACAATTAATTGCATTTAGTTCTAATTATAAATCCTACCTTACTTAGTATCCAAAATGGGAACAACTTTCTATGCTGTATTCCAGAAACTAAATATCGCACCCGATCACCATCATCAACATCAACAAATTTTATTGTACTTAAGCTTTATATTTGGCTGTTTACGCCCAGCATACATTCTGAATACATAGACACTTTCGATATAAATTTCTACACATAAAGTTCAAATATGTCCTTAAAGAACTTGATTGCATATAATTAAATTCACTTATTCGTTATTTCTTTTCTACTGTTTTCAACATAAGGCTGATAGCTTTCACCAACATTTTCTAATACATTATTACACCATATTTGCCAGATATATTCCTAATACATTATTTCCTCTACTGTAAATTTGTTAAATTGGAGTTTCGACCCTCTGGTTCTCACACGCCGTATTTTAAATAATTATTTTATTGCGATTAATTTTATCCTGACAGAAACAGATCATTACACTGACTCCATATATACCACTACATTAGGAATATTTCTTTATTTATCCCATACGTCTCCAGAATTTTTTATTGGTAGATTGATTGATTTGGTGTTTTAAGTCCACTTTATGCACAGTAAGGCTAATCGGGACTGGACCTATAGTTTTTAAAGTGGGATCCGAACCACTATGTGACTCCACCGGGTATCTAACCCGGACCCCTTATTTCAAGATGACGACGCTACCACTGCGCCATCGGGAGGCCTTTTTTATTGGTAGAAAAGGAGCAAATATTTTTATTGGAAGATTTCAAAAGCCCATTAATCATATTCTAATACTGATCGATAATAATTCTCGTGAAACATAAGAATGCTGGTAGGATGCTCCCCAATCACTATTTGTCATAGCTTTAAATAAATGAAATCTTTTTCCGACCTATTTTTCATCATATTTATTTGATGCTGCCATGATAATGAAGCATAAAATTATACCTTTAGGTATATTAATTGAGGCATAACTGGAATTTGTAATCTTTTAGGGATAATGTTTAAACTTTTTGAAAAACCCTTTTACTTAAATTCTAATATCGCACAGGAAGGACTACATGCATTCTAAAGAAATGTAAATAAAAGAATCAAGGAGTGTCTATATTATGCACAGACTATCCTTGAACGATTCGCGAGTGGCGTTATAAGTTAATAAAATGTACCGTAGTACATCGTCAAGAAAGTGATAACAAAGGTACTATTTGTACGCCCACTTGTTTTAACCCAACATCAGTGCGATGAGCGTCAAAGTGATAGAAGATTAAGGTTATGCCAATATTTTCACTCGCTATCTATGTTATTATTTTTTCGTTCTGTATTTGCCGGAAAAAAGTACTTGCTACACAAAATCCTCACACGATCGAACGGATATTTGAATGGGGTACCGAGCTGAGTCATGCGTAACCAGATTGCGATATCTTGTTTGTTTGTTTTTGTTTGATTTGGTGTTTTAAGTCCACTTTATGCACTGTAAGGCTAATTGGGACTGGACCTATAGTTTAAAGTGGGATCCGAACCACTATGTGCCTCCACCGGGTATCGAACCCGGGACCCCAGATTACGATATCTTTCCAAAGAGATGTGTACAAATATAATTGACTTGCGAAATCTGAGGACCTGGGACAATATCAAATATCAATGTCCTGATTGTGGAGTGTCAGACAGCCTACAGGTTGTTACATGAAATATATGAATTATGAACATTTTACTGTTTTACTGATGAATGTCCAAGGTCAAAGAAACACCAAATCAACGTGGTTGTTTCTCAATGAGTATCTGAATTGAACTCTCAACAAATTTCCTTTAGCGATGAAAAATCTACATTGATCAGGAAAATACGGAAAAATTAGAATAGAGTATGATGGGGGCGTGAATAAGAAATCATACAATATTATATCGGTAGGCTCTTTTCTCGGTAGGGACATACTTCTAAATCAGTCAGTAAACAGCGAAGTGAAAGGAAAGCTAACCAGAATTGAGAGTGAGTATTCCTTGAGTAGCTATACCTTTGAGCTCCAAAAACCCTTAGATATGCCGGTGTGCCTGGTATTGGCGTGGTGTAAGGCTGCGTATTCTGTAAAATACCTTCCTTGTACAAACATATCTTTCAAACTGTTACAATGTAAAAATGCCTAATGCAGCACGTACATACGTACAGTGAGATGCATAAGTATTACCAAGCAAATTGTTCATAGCCATGTTTTTACGACGCAAATTGTCGTAAAAATACATTCTTTAAAAACACGTAGAATGCAAGAGAAAAATGAATGAAATGAAATTAGTCATGGACAATTTGTAGAACAATACTTGTGCATACCACTGTACATCTACTAGTGCTGACCTCCGTGGCGGATTGGTTAGCACAGCGCGCTACGACTCATGGGTTCCGGGTTAAAATCCCGGCCTGGGCTTATGTGTTATTTGTGAGTGTCCCTTCATTAGTTTCTTTATATCAACACTCATCAAATGTACAGTGTTTCATTTATATGCGTAATAGATTTTCAATGCCACAAATACATGTTGTACACAGGTATAAACAGGTTTTGATATAAAAATAAATGATATGATACAAATCGTCCTTAATGGATCCTTGCCCAAATAAAACAGAATAACAGACCACAAGTCACAAACTGCGATCTTCTATTGCTTTCATTTAAGTCAGTGGTTATCAAACCATGGTACGCGTACCCCCCCGGGATAAATGAACGACTTGAAGGGGGTACGCGATCAGCTGAAGGTTTTGTAGTTCAGCATTTTGCTCTGACGTTTTCTCCCACATCAAGAAGTTTGCTCCACAGGCAGAATTTGTCCCCTGTAGTCTTCAGAGGGAAGGTCTATCAGAGGGAAGGTCTAGTTGCCAGAAAATGTCCAAATGGTATGAAAACTGTATTAACAGAAGCAGTGAAAACAGTTAATTTCATAAAATCAAAAGCAGGCAATTCCAAATTATTTGCAATATTATGTGAAGAAATGGGTAGCAAGCATAAACATATTCTCTTCTACACCGAGGTAAGGTGGCTTAGCAAAGGAAATTGTCTTGCTCCTTTGTACGAATTGAGACAAGAAGTTCAAATTTTCCAGTGTGACAGCAAGTGTGAGTTTAGAGATAGATTTTCAGATGAACAGTGGCTTGGTTCAAGACTTTGTCGAATGCTTTCCTGAGACTTTAGACAGTAATTTCTCGATACCAGAGTCTTTTTCTGCAGTGCAAGATTCCAGACTACCAGACTTATTTTCAAGGAAGGAGAAGAAAGAAGTTGTTGAACTGTCCTGTGATGAAACTCTGAAATCCAGTTTGAAAAGAACATCTTTGACAGACGCTTGGTTTCAGAGAATGAACGATTTTCCTCATATCGGTGACCGTTCAATAAAGTTTTTGATCCTTTTCTCCACTACATACTTATGTGAGAGTGGTTTTACATCCATGGTGTAGGGGAGACCGGGGCTAGTTGACACACTTTTTTGTTTTTTGCCTACAGCTACCTAAGTATTTATCCAGAGTAAGAAATTAAACTATTGCAAGAACTGCCATAGTGTCCTCTACTAAAGAGAAGAATCAGAGATATTTTTCGTCCAATACGTTCGGAGTTATGAGCACAAAAATGGAGGCATGTGAAGTGTGTCAATGTGCCCCATACACGGGGCTGGTTGACACACTATGTGGGGTAGGTTGACACATTGAAAGGAAACATAAAAAAAACTGTTTTCTACCTCTTTTGTATTTGAAGCTCATACATTGTTCTGTTTTAAACGATACAATCAATATACAATTGTTTTTCAAACTATAGAATTGCTAATACTAGATTGAAGTACACATTAATTCTTAGTAATGAGATTAACACAAATTGGCCAATCATAATTTAGTGATTATACTAAAATGATGTACACTCTACTCTTCTACCTAAGCAGTGATCAGTCTTTTATCATTATGTTTCAGTCAGATAAATCATCCATGGAATCACAGTAGTGGCATACATAGAAATCTCCTCCTGGGGTGCATGCTGTATGAGCCCAATACTTGCAAATGGAACACTGAATCCATGACTCTTTTGGCCTACTATTAGAATAAAGATCTGTGCAAACCAAGCAGAAGACATCATCTTCATCAGAAGATATATCTAAACTATTTGACTGTTTATGCTTCTTTGCTGACTTTCTCTTATCACTGAAGAGTCGCTTTGGTTTTGATGTTTTTTTCTTCTGTTCTTCTAATTTTGCCTTCACAGGTGTGTCTGTCAATATAGCAGAAGGACGTTTTCTTACATTCCTGTTGTGGCATTCTTTTCTTGGTCCTGCCTTTGGTAATGGTCGTACATCTTCAGGGGATTTTGAATGATTTGCAGGACTAATAGTGAGTTTTTGCTCGTTCAGTCTTCCTATGATAATTGCGTACCACTTTCTGGAAGGAAAGAGAAGCAGATATGTAACACATGTACTTGATCAAATGAGAGTTTATTGTCATGAAAATACGGAATTACAAAGATAGAAATTTAAAAATCCTAATTTCAAAAATGATCATTCAGACAATGACAAATTCAGAATTTATTCTGAAACCGAAATTTAAACTGGAAAATATTATTGTAAAATTTAGTTTTCTTTTTATTATATTTCACAATATCAAATTGTGGAACACTTGGCAAAAAGTGATCTACATGTAGCCAATACATCCAGCACTAGCAATAAAACATATATTTATTGCGGAAAAGTATTACCAACGAATATGTATGGATCATTATTTTGCACATGGGGCAAGTTGACACACTGTGTCAACCAGCCCCAAGCGCTTTGTGTCAACTTACCCCATTGCGCCATTTTGAACAAAGAACTTTCCTTCACAACAACCATTACTAAGAAAGATTCTCTATTCATACATTTTATCAACGAAATATGGTTGCTTGAAAACCAATACCCGGCATCTTCATAACTTCAAATAAACTATACAGAAAAACATAAAATCTGATGATGTCAAAATTTACTTACCCACTCGAAAAACAGTATTTTTCTTCTCACAAGCTCTGAATGGTTGCGATCCGCTCCAAACTACACCAGCAACTGCGTTTCTGTCGCGCGCTTCCACGACAAAGCCATCAGGACTACCAACTGCAGAATATGGATTTTATCGGCAGCGTGTCAACTTACCCGTGTGTCAACTAGCCCCGGTCTCCCCTACCTAACAAACAAGTACCGAAATAGACTGTTCACTTGAAAGTTTCCAGGCTACAAACAGACATTGAGAAACGGTGTCAGGATATGCAGGAACATCCTTCTCACTAGATATCGTCGCCGCCTTGTAATCAAGGGGTCCCGGGTTCGATACCCGATGGGAGCACATGACACAGTGGTTCGGATCCCACTTTAAACCGTAGATCCAGTCCGATTAGCCTTACTGTGCATAAAGTGGACTTAAAACACCAACTCAAACCTTCTCACTAGAAACTCTGAGAATTTACAATAAAAACTTAAAAATTGTGCGTGACAGTAATACATGCTTCCAACATATGAAAAATGCCCGACCTATCAAGCGCCCAAAAAAAATCCCCAAAACTCACTATTCGGAGAAAACTTATGGTGGGGCTACACTAGACGTTTGCTTACGACTAAAGGGTACAATGAGAAAAACGTTTGAGAACCACTGATTTAAGTCATACTGAATCAATTAAAGAAAATATTTTAAGTAAAATGTTATATTGGACATGTGTAAAGATGATAAACAGTTATGATCCAACATGTATATCATATCTGTAATGTTTTCTATTATAGGAATAAACATAAATATCTATCTGCTGTAAAATCGAATTTTTTGACTTACGTGCTTTTTCCAGAGTACGTAATCAGAGAAGAATTAAATCAGATGCCAATAGAAGAAAAACTGACACAAAGACAATTAAAATGGTTCGGACATGTGGTAAGAATGGACGAAGATAGAAAAGCAAAAATCAATTTATGGAAGCTAGAACAGAGGGAAGGAGAACAAGAGGTAGACCCCGGAAGACATTCGAAAAAGGAATAGAGAAGAAATAGGACAAAAGAAAGGAAAATGAATAAGAGAAGAAATAGGACAAAAGAAAGGAGAAGGAATAAGAGAATTGAAGAGGATGGCAAAGGAACGGGAGAGATGGTAGGAGTGGATAGAGGCAACCCCGACGCTATGAGGCAAAAGGGGAAAGAGGAAGAAGAAGAAGAAGAAGTGCTTCTTCCCGAACAGCCTGGGTATTTGCATTTGCATAATGCTGAATTGTAAGAGTTTGTATATTCTTATTTTTTTGCTGATCTCTTTCTTTGTATTTCTTTCCTAGTCGTAGTCACAATGATGAAAGGATGATGGATGAAATGAAATTGATCAAGCGACAAAGAAACATCCATGCCCATGCCAGTATTCGAACCCAGAACCTTTGAAAACAAGCCATTTATTGGGTTCCTTGCACCTTACACGAATTCGGGGCAGCTGTCTTTCTACGAAGTACTGGCTTTGACCTGCAGAATCAACGACAAGAAGTTGTATTCACCGACGAACAAAAATCACAGATAACAGATCAGATAACCTCCCTCCCTTCCACGATCTTTTCTATTTCAATTGTAATGAGAAATCTGATGAGATTAAATTGAGATAACAGTTCATTAGAGGTGGAAGGTTGTTAAATACAACATTTCAAGACGGCTTCTGTACAGCGTAGTCATTTCTGATCACATCCACTATGTGCGACAGCAGTGAGGTGAGTAAGTTATTACTTTGGTTTTAAGCATAATAGCGACCAAGATAGGAAGGCAAAGATTTATTTTTAAATTAGAAATGCTAGTTGCATAGTGTGCCCATTTGTTTCTTCAATTCCCGTGTCCAGAAATTTCGTACCATCCGTGGACTGCCTTGCCGCAAATACTTCAAAAATAAAATTAGATATTAATAATTTCTCAATTTTTTTGTACGTTTCAATTTGATGACTGGTAATTACTGTATATCTTGATTGATTGATTGATTTCTTCTTTTAAGTCCACTTTATGCACAGTAAGGCTAATCGGGATTGAACATACAGTTTAAAGTGGGATTCGAACCACTACGTGCTACCGGGTATCGAACTCGGGACCCCTTGATTACAAGGCGACGACGCTACCACTGCGCCATCGGGGAGGCCCTACTGTATATCTTGACCAAAGCTATTCCACCAGCACTTCCGCTCTGTAATATATCTTGTGGCAAATTTTTATTTTCATATGATTTTTTTATCCGTTTTAATACCTAGCACATTATATAAGTACGTACCAGAAATTAGCATATTCATATCTTTTCATGAAACGGTTCTTACGAGGGCCATTTTTCTTGTAGTTGCAAGACTGTTGGTATACGCTTGTCAGTTGTCGCTAGGACAATAGACGATCGGTTTTTTTTTAGTCTTGTACGCGGATCGTGTGTAGGTGTTTGGTGCTGAACAGTGAACACTACTGTTGTGTGGTAGTTAGAAGACGTTAAAGTGAAGTGTGTGTACAATACCGCCCTCAACAATGTTCACGCGTGAAGAACAGCGAATATTCAATTTTTAGGTTGCACGTGGAAGGAATGCACGGCAAATTCACAAGGCCTTACACTTCAATTCCGGCTCGTACGATCTGTCCCACGTCTCGTCACTGGTAATAATGCGAACAAGGAATGCGTTACCTTCCAATCGCCAACGTGCAAGGTGCATGCGTGCAGATTCCCATCTGTGCCATTCTCAACTTCCGTCAGGAAATGCGATACCCATTTTGCCGATATATTACGCAGACCGATACGGTAACGCGTGGTCCCCACATGCCTCGCTTAAGCTCTTGTGAATTTGCTGTGCATTCCTTCCACGTGCAACCAGAAATTTGATTAATTTTCGCTGTTCTTCACGCGTGACCATTGTTCAGGGCAGTATTATACTCACACTTCACTTTAACGTCTTCTAACTACCGCACAAGCACCAAACACCTACACACGATCCGTAGTACAGTCAACGACAAAGATAATGGTAGGCAAATTGTCCACCTCTATTTCGATTACTTTGCATCCTGTGTTGTTTTAAGGAATTAAACTATGTTGGTTCCAGCAGGCATTGCCCTCTGCTTATTGACGTCATTATTTCAATTCATTGTCATCACATTGTGTAATACAGACTGAATGAATGAAAATGGTGGTGGGCAATTCGCCTACTGTTTCTTTTGCCGTTGGGTGTACAAGACTAAACAAGACCCCATCGTCTCTTATTACAGCGACAACTGACAAGCGTCTCTTACCATCAGGTTGCCTAACAAGAATCTTGTAAACTCTTCTTTCCTCTCCCATTCGTGCCACATGGCCTGCCCACCTAAGTCTTCTTCATTTAATTATCCTAATAATATCTGGACATTAATACAAATGATGTACCCTTCTCCACTCACCTGTATCCTCATCCCTTTTAGGTCAAAATATATTTCTAAGGATTTTTTTTTCAAATACTCTTAATTTATGTTCCTCTTTTAATGTAAGGGACTAAGTTTCACACCCATATAATACTACAGGCTATTGGGTCATATAAAGTGCACGAACATGGTACCGTAGACAATTTGCACGGTAATATTCATGGATCCCACTGTACGTAATATGAATACGGCCACTGGCTCCTTTACAGCCTGACAGTATTTTCGCCTAATGAGGCGCGCATGGAAAACTTCTAAAATTTGAGGTGCGTTTTCTCGGAAATGGCTGGCAAGTGAACGCTAGTACTTCGACACATCAATACCTACAGAGTACCCTAGCGCTACACGAAGTCCCGTCCCAAACTCAATTTCCTAAGCCCTGCCCTCCTACGTAAGACAGATAAAAAAGAGACCTTGTATTTTTTTATCAGAACAAATCGAAATGTCCTAAGTACATTACGGATGCACTTCTCCTGTGACCCAATTTTCGTTCATTGCAACAGATAAAACAAATATTCGTTTCTTTACAGTAGCAACTCTGAGCTTGAACTAAATTATTTATAAATAAAATCTAGGTAAACGGTTGGAAATGGCTGATAAAGCCAACAGTTGCATTCCAATCCGGTTAACGTGTGTTGATATGGGTTCAATAATTCTTCCTGAAACGGTAGTGCTACTTCAAGGTGCTACTGACACCACGGACAAATATTCGGATGACGTCAATCACCTACTTGATTATGCTGTTCTCAACAGCCTATGAGTCAGACATCTTGTTTTCTGATAGTTTAATTACATCAGGAATTCATTTCCATTTTACTAGTTGATCTTGCACTGTTTTGGTGAATTGTGATTTAGTGCACGTCCAGTTCGGTCGGATACCTTAGTTCGTAAGTGCAACCTCAAATAATACTAGGTGAAATAGTGTTTGCGTGTTTGCAATTATGGCATTTGAAAATGCGAAAAGTGTGTTTCTTTTCACTTTATAAGTTTGCAGTTGAGACTTTATGAAAACTTTATATAACTCATTTGATTTACGAAACTTGTTTAAAATGTTTGTTATTGTTGGTGCCGCCGTGAACTTGTACATAATCTCTGCTACGAGGGTCACTATTTACATTTTGAGCCTAACAATGAAAAAACAGGAATTTGGCATTGAAAACTGCTTTATTGTTTTTCGAAGTATTCCCCTTTATGGTCAATACACATTTGCATTCGTTCAAACCATTTGTCAAAGCAGTTTTTCCAATCTTCTTGAGACGCCTCCATAATATGGTTTTTGAACGCATCAACGGCGTCTTCCGCCGACGAAAATCGTTGTCCACGCATTCGGGAACAAGAAGAAGTCATTGGGTGCCAAATCAGGACTGTACGACGGATGACCCATCAATTCGATTTTTTGACTGTTCATAAAGTCGGTTGTTAGACGAGATGTGTAACAGCTGGCATTGTCTTGATGAAGAATGATCCGACGGCGTTTGTTTGTTTTCCGTATTTGACCGAAGACCTCTGGCAAACAAATTGTTGTGTTCCATTCAGAGTTGACCGTTCTACGTTCCTCTAAAGGCACAGTTGCAACATGACCAGTTTTCCCGAAAAAACAGGCGACCATTTGTTTCGATGTGCTTCGACCGCGAACAACTTTTGTTGGATTGGGTTCATCTTGAAACACCCATACAGTCGACTGCTGTTTACGTTCCGGCTCATATGCATATATCCATGATTCGTCACCTGTTACAATCTTATATACGTCTTTTGAAGCACCACGATTGTATTTATTGAGCATTTGTTTGCACCAATTGACGCGAGCGTCTTTTTGAGTTTTTGTCAAATTGTGTGGGATCCAACGAGAACATACCTTTCTCACAGCTAAATGATCATGTAATATTTTATATATGCTGGTGGAACTAATGCCTATGGTTGCCTCAATCTCACAGTATGTCACATGACGATCTTGCAGTATTAGGTTTTGCACAGCATCAATGTTTTCTTGAACAACAACTGATTTTGGACGACCTTCGCGAATCTCGTCGGTGAGCGAATGGCGGCCACGATTAAATTCGTTACACCAGCGTTTCACAGTGGCAAAGGATGGGGCTTCATCGCCAAATGTGGAAGTAAGTTGATCGATGCACTCTTGTCTTGATAATCCACGTCGAAAATCGTAAAAAATCATCGCACGAAAATATTCACGAGTTAATTCCATTTTATTGTTGTCGCGCAATCTCCAAGGCAACATAAACAACACAAATGAAGCTATTGACAAAACATTTGAAGTACGTTATGTTCAATAATGCCAGACGATTCCGTGCAAACGTCAAATCGCGCCTAACTTCAATCAGTGTTGCCAAGGCTCAAAATATAAATAGTGACCCTCGTAATCTAGCAAATAGGAGGCTATAAATTGGATCGGGATAATTTTCTCACTTCCTATTGTGTACAGTGAATAACAAAGATTTCGGTTCATTTGGTTTATTTTACTTCGCTTTTCTAGGCCTCCCCGATGGCGCAGTGGTAGCGTTGTCGCCTTGTAATCAAGGGGTCCCGGGTTCGATACCCGGTGGAAGCACAAGTGGTTCGGATCCCACTTTAAACTGTAGGTCCAGTCCCGATTAGCCTTACTGTGCATAAAGTGGACTTAAAACATCAAATCAATCAATCAATCTACTTCGCTTTTCTGTAACTTTTGGCTAATCGCGAAGATGAGGGTAAGTGAGGATATGATGAAACTGATCAAGGGACACACATAACAACCATACCCAAGCCGGGATTCGAACGCGGCGATTCGATTCCCTGGCGTCGTTAGGCGCTGTTCTAACCACTCCGCCACGGAGGTTGGCGAAAGATTCTTGCTTATGAGAAGATCCTGTATTCTACTAAAAAATCACATATGCATTAACAACACAAATTACTTAATTTGATACCGAGTTTCACTTGCGCAACCTATTTCCATAGTCACTAGCACGGAACTCTTTCTTTAGTTCCAGCACAGACTCTTTTCTTCCTCATATTCTTTTCCAACACTTCTCTATTACCTGAAGTATATAACAGTTATAGCGAAACCACAAGTTTCAAGTTTGTTTTCCGCATGCACTGGTAGACTCATCTGGATTAGACATACAGTTCTTCAAGGTGCAATCCGATCCAATATGTGCTTTAGATCCTGTGGTTGCCAACTTATTCAAATCTAATTTTACATTTGTCAACAAACTTAGATATTACCTAACTTCATATTACTCTTCATTATTATGCCATAATTTAGTTGTTAACATTTAATTTCAAGGGTACATATTAATTATGTGTAAAGTTTTAAAAATTAGAAAGGTATTTACGAGTAAAATTGCTGAGATCGGGACACTTAGACTTAAAACAAAAGAGTTTATCTTGCGTCGCCGACTCACATTTCAAAGCTTCGGTCACGGGATAGTTTTATCTTAATTCAAGACACAAAAGAGTTTTGTAGTAGATCACTTACCGAGACAAAATCGTAATTATTTCACTATGACTTTCCATTACAATCAAGGATCTTTTTACATGCATTGATCAAGGGAGCGCCTTATTGATGATGCCTTTTGGCAATTCCAGTCCTCCCCTGACTCCCGTAAGTGTGTGTGTTACAGCATAACAGAGACAACATGTTTACAAGAGGACTCTGGATAATGAGTCTTCCACACATGGATTTCGCTTGCATAAACCTAGACATTCTAGATTTCAAGATAGAATTTTGCAGAGCACTCCAATAATACCTATTGCTTTCATTTTTTCTATGTACTGATAGTTAATAATAGCCAGTGTTTGGAAAGTTTCTTTTAAAAAGGTAACTAGTTACAGATACAGTTACTTGCCTAAAAAAGTAACAGTTACAGTTACTCATTTTAAAAAGTAACTCAGTTACAGTTACCTGTACTACAAAAGTAACTGTAAGTTACTTTTACAGTTACTTTGTGTTGAAAATTTTCTTGCAACCAAATTACACAAATCGATCATTAATTGTAATAACATATTTTGTGAAGGCTAACATATCTTTTACTTATGTTACTGGTACATAATATAAGTCTTCGTATATTTATATTTATTACAAAACAAAGTGCTCCACTGTGCTTTGCGCGACGCCATGGAGGCGTATGGGGTGTGTGAAGTTAGAGCTCCACACTTTCTTGATCATGGTCGAAGGTGGGGGTGATGTGATCAGCACCACGTCCATGGCATCCTTTAACCCCCAGAGTTTCCTTCAGATACCCACTTTATACGCTGGGTGGGCGCTGGAGCCGCTTCAACAGGTGGAAAAAGTCTCTGTTCTCCCCCACCGAGGATCGAACCCGGGGTCTCTGGCATGGTAGTCAGGCACCCTAACGACATTTTTTTTCAAGGAATTCCCCTATGCGGTAGTATCCCCCGTTATTCACATTTTCTGAATTTTCACGTATGCCAATTTTCTGTATTCTCATTGGAACAAACACAAACATCCATGTCCGAAACGAACTAGAATCCGGGACCCCTGACATATAATGCGTTGTGCTAACCACTCCGCCACGGAAGTTGACCTGAGCTACTGCGACTTAAACATTTGTATTTATTATCATTGTTGTTCTTAAGGACTGTTCATTGGAAAGGGGGGGGGGAGGATTCTAGAAACTATATAGAAAGAGAGAGAGAGAGAGAGAGAGGTATCACTCACGTAGAATATATTCTAAGAAGGGAGGTCTGTTTCGCATACAGGGCGTGTCGGAGAGAAATAAATTTGTTGTATAATTTCAAGTGTTTATGAACCAGAAAATGATAAAAATTATAATGTAGTAGCCTATAATTGTGCATTATCAATGAACGTGAAAATGGCATTTTAAACTTACCTATCCCTTCAGTTCTCTCTGAGAGGATTACATAAACAAGCAAGAATGATGGCTAGGGTCTTCCTGATTCTTTCGTTTGCCACTTGAGTGTTGTAATTCACTGTTGTATCAATAATAATGGTGAAATCTGTCGAATCTGTTATTGCAAGAAAATGGGTTCTCATTTAAATCTTAAAAGAATAGCACTTACCAAATATATTACATTTTACAAAATGTCCAGAAATTCTGAATAATCGTAAGTAAGTGAATTCTAACCGGAAATATTTTTACTTCCATTTTTAACAGGAACTGAGATAAATGAAATCACGTGGAAACAATTACATTGTTTTCCATTCGTATGCGCATTTGCTAGCTCTCGTCTTCTTCAGTTTCGTTCATACTACCAGTATCGTTGAATTCTTTCGTAAAAACATTGAAATATTGCAGTACGAGTACGTGCTTAATACGATATTAGAGCAAAGAAAGAAACTGTCGGATGCTGCTTACAGAAGGGGGAGGGGGGGTTATAAGGTCACAGAGGGACAAACTACAGAAACCAGACGCACTTCACAGCACACAGCTGACAATTGCAAACTGTGAGCAATAGGTAGGAATTCTCCTCCTAGAAGGTTATCTTTCCAGTTCTGGGATATCCATCTTTCTTCTGAGGTGTGTATATCGCTTTGAAATTCAGGTCTACCAAACGAAAGATGAAACATACGATAAACCTTGAAATTCTTGGCACCTGGCTGAAGCCTACCGACTGACCACCGCCAGGAGATAAATTTAGTACAACAACTTTCTCTTTTCCTCTTCATCTATTGTTTGCAAGAATTAATGTATCCAAGGATGGGCTTTATATCACAGCAGAAACTAAATTCCGGATCACCTTGAGTCCTAAATAGCCAATAATTAAGACACTTGCATAGCAATTTAAGTGTCGCAAAGTAAATGTAAGAGTAACTGTAGTAGAAGTAACTGTTAAAACGTTACATCTATCGTAAAAAAGTAACTCAGTTACAGTTACAGTTACTCACTTTTAAAAGTAACTAGTTACAGTCACATTTTCTCAAAAAAATAACTGTTACTTGTAACTGAGTTACTTGTAACTAGTTACTTCCAAACACTGATAATAGCAGAGTAGGTAAGGCTAATTGCCTTGGATGGACGAACAAGCACGAAAAGCAGAAAGAGAAAGGTCGAGAACGAATACCATAGCATAACGTGGAGCCAAAGAATCAAATTATAAACATAGTACACTAAGCACTAATCTCAAATCCAATAGTGTAGAATTCAAGCAAACATTGCGCTTCTTCTCAAAAAACAAATATACAGGCTGCGTGCTTGCATACGTAACCGGGGGAGGCAATTTTAACAGGATTTGTAGTTTTTGTAACAGTTAATTCTGACAACCTGGAATCATGAGAATGGTAAATAACATTATTATTTCACTCATTTTCGTTCCTTTATTTCTCACAACCGACAACTTCTTTTCACTTTACAAAGAGGTCTACAACGCGCCTTCTGCGCTTTTTATTCAGATTTTTTCCCCCAACCCGTGTGCCATTGACAACATTTGTATGAAACGAGGAAGTTTTTTCCGTAATTTTTACGCTAAGTGTGTTACCAATTTTTTGAGTAATCCTCTTCGATTTAAACGATAATTTCCAAATTTCTTCATGACGTGTGCACTACGTCTGTGGGTATGGGAATTTTGGGCATGAATTTTTTCCCCAGTAGTCACTCATTCGTCAGCTGTTAGCAACGTGTCGATTAAGTGTCCAGGGTGTAGTAGTTTTTTCATAATTATTAGTTTTTTGGTGGCAAGTCGGAATATTTCACGAAAATCTACAAACTGCAATAACTCGAAACCCATTGATTTCCGAACCCCGGTGCATAGGGTCAAATTTATTGCAAATGTGCTCTAGTATTACCCCTTTCCAGGAATAGGTCGAATTACCAATCACCCTGTATACGGAGTGGAGGCAGATAGTGGACCGGGCTCCACTTTAAACTGCAGGTCCAGTCCCGATTAGCCTGTCTGTGCATAAAGTGGACTTAAAAGCTCAAACTAAAAAACGAATAAGAATTAGCAACTTAATGGTCATGAGTGCAAAACCCTGAAGGCCGTGTTTGATTTCAAATGTATTTTTTACCAAACTGACTAACCTATATAATTTCTGTTGTAGTATGCTTAATATACACATAGATAGGATACACCTTAATTGTTTCAAAAATTATTGTTTTGAATAGAAAAATAACAGAGAATCATACTCAAGAAAGAAAAATCTATTTCTTTGTGACCTTTCAAAAAATTATATTGCCAATGATTAGATTAAAGAAAAGATATGTATTTATTGAGTCCAAATCATTGTTTTCATTACAAGTGATTCATAAGTATTCATTGTCATAAAACTATCATTGTTCTTGAAAACAATAATTTCCTGGATTTACGTAAGGTACAAAGCCGTTGTCAAAATTTCCAGATTTTTCTAAAGATATGATGGCACATTGTATAGTGCGATAAACTAACATAATACATCAGCGTATACCCAAGGTCAGACATTCTCGTTTTAACAAAAGTAATTCGTAATGAATCTGTCACAAACTAAGAATACGCAATTGATAATTATATTGCGCCGTTAAGGAAATAAATATTATTTTGTAGCTACTGTAAAAAAAAATAACAATAGAAAGACTGTTGTTACATTACATATATAATGAGAATCTTGCTATTGCCTGTATAGATTAATCATAAAAAGCTATTCATACTGTCGTACGACATAGTACGTATGTTGATTATGTTCATTGTGTTGTATTTGTATTTTTGTTATATTATGTCGCTTGAGAATGTGATGATTAGATAAAATGGATGAAGGGACATTCACAGAGAACAACAGTGCCTCCCCGATGGCGCAGTGGTAGCGTCGTCGCCTTGTAATGAAGGGGTCCCGGGTTCGATACCCAGTGGAGGCACATAGTGGTTCGGATCCCACTTTAAACTGTAGATCCAGTCCCGATTAGCCTTACTGTGCATAAAGTGGACTTAAAACAACCAATCAATCAATAAAAAATCAGAGAACAACAGTATCCAGCCGGAGCTCAAACCCCAAAACTTCGGTGGCGAGATCGAAATTTGACCACTAATCGCACACGGACACCACGACGGCTAATTTGCTTGTTGTATTAACAAATATCGTTGCACATAAGAGTAAATAGCCTAAGGGCTGACGCACTCACCTATCAATACATAATTGCTCATGTTATTGAGTCTTTATTGGTAGATGATCGCCCCCTTCGACTCCCTCTCCCCTTAGCACGTCCATATACTTTGCTAAAATTTGCCCTTATGGTACTCCTATTTCTATCATTTCATGTATCCAATGTTTTCTTGTTTTCTTTTCTTTAATCTTAGCCAAAACATCTTATACTTTAATGCACGTCACTACTTATGCCTGCCCAGCCTGCGACACTATAGCATAGCTCTAAGAGCTTAAATGAAATTTCTACTTCTTATAACAACGCCATTCTTTCAGGAAGGAGAACGGAGTCGTAAAGGTGTGAAAGAAGATAAGAGGAGCAGAGTGGACGTTCATTCGGATGATTCTGGCGACAGTCATTGCGATGTCATAGACAGCATTGGCTGCATCAAACCACCACCCGAACCTTATCTAGTGGACACTCAGAGTGAAGAAGTTTTGCATCTAACCACCTTCAAGATCCCTTTGGCAGACATGCGGCACGAAGACATTGTATCGTCCGAAGAAGACGACGTGCTTGTTTCAGAGCCGATGAGGTTACCAAGAAAGAAATCTGACACCGTAGACGTAACTCCATTTCAGCCTAATGCCTACGAGTCGCCTGTTGGTTCTCCAGGCTCGGCAGCCAGGTAATTCCCTATTTTTCCTCCGTCTTTTAACTACCTCCCTTACAGTTTTCACACTTCGGACAATTCGGCATAAATTAATCCCCTTTTTCAATCTCTCAGGCCAGTGTTCGAAATTTCAAAGTTGCAAAACTCTATTGTAATTTGTTTCGGTAGCTATCTTAATCTATTATGTTGCCAGTTCTTATGCCTGTAAACATGATGCAAAATGACACGCTTTCTTCGAAAAATGAATGAACGAGAACATAAATTTGGTGCGAGACAAAGAGCATCATAGTCAGAATATGTACTACCACAGATAAGGGTATATAAGAATCTATTCTTTACATAGATGTACATCATTCTATTGTTTCCTAACCACTAGTAAAAGTCACGCCTTCGCGGTCAGTTTTCAATGTCGAAGCACTGAGGCTTCATGGTGAAGGTTTTCTCGGAATCCATCGCTTCAGGGTAATCGTTCCGGTGACGTCAGGCTTGACAACTGTTGAAATTTAGCAGTGCCATCTCTTGTTCTGTTTGTCAGAATAAGTGGAAGCAAGATTGCGAGTGATGCCTCTCAGCACCTCTTAGCGGATTATTACGAAACTTCTTGCGAATGGGGATTCTCAGCAGGAGATCAGTACACCGGTTTCCTGCCTTCGTTCCAGATCTGCTTATATACCCTTATCTGTGGTACTACTATGTAGGCTACCACAGAAGAAATCTTCGTTCATCCTACATGTTGCCACACAACTGTGTAGTATATTTCAGGAACAAAAAATATTTCAGCGCTCTCATAAAATTATTAATGTATAAATATAATAGCAATGGTGCCAGCGAGTGCTGAAATAATTCTCTGGATGTTAGTGACAATGGTCTTACATTAGCATGCAAAGTTAATTCTATATATTCGACTGTCTAGGACTTTTACCTCATTATAAACTACGTATGTACTAACACCACGTTTCGATAGAGCACCTTTTCTCTCCAAACGTAGTGTTAGAATGCATAGTTAAGAGCACCAGACAATGGGTAATACCCAATTAACTTTGCACGGTAATGCTGAAATAACAATATAATATGAATATTATTAGACCTCCACCTCTCTCTCATCTGGCCACTCCTTTGCCTGTGATAAACGAAAGTTCCATGATGTTTCCAAGTACCTTACCAATACAAGGGTCTTAATAGAATAACTGCATTCTGTACTTTGCTTACAAGTTTCACCAAGACCCGGCGAAGATCTTCCGCCAAAATTTCAGTCTCCAAGGACTCTGACGTGTACAACATGAGCCATCCCCGCAGAGGCCGAGCCATAATTTTCAACCAAGAGGAATTCGACGGGGATTTGAACCTGGAGACTCGAAAGGGGAGTCGAGTGGACAGAGACAGGATGAGAATTCAACTCGAGCGTCTAGGTTTCGAAGTTGCCTGCTACGACAATCCGGACCTTGGGACAATAATTGAAGTTCTAGCAAAAGGTTAGTAAGTGCTCAGTGTCAATTTTAAGAGTAGATTCTTAGTGTTATCGATATTGTTATTATAACTTGTGTAGTTATGTCTTCTCGGTGGTGGAGAGCATTGAGTGATCGGCTCACGATTTTGGCCACCGAAAGCTCTATGTTCGAGGCCTGGCTTTTATGAGTGTCCTTTCATAAATATCATCTAACCATCATTTAGCTATCCTCGTCGTCGCGATTAATTTAAACAGGAAGAAAAGCTTATCTTGAAAGTTATAATTTTGCAGTTGCGTTACCCAGGATTTTACTTTGGAAGAAGGCAAGTATATTTCACACACTTATACAGGGTGTTTACCAAAATAATAAATCCAAAATTCTTGACTTTTTCATGACTTTTTCTTGATCTTTTTTCCTTTTCTTTAGCATATATTTAATATATATAGTATAGTTGCAAAATTAAGAAAATATATAGCTACTTTTATTCAATAAAAAAAACCTACCACAATGCCGGTTAAGATGTAAACTGAAGCTGTAATTTAAGAAGAGATTTAGACTTGCTTTTATTATTAATGCATGTAAAAATTAATGTCTCAGACTTTATCCTGGATGGGGAATGGCCACATTATTTAATATTTATACAAAACTTCACGCATACAAGAATGTAATTCTTAAGAAACGAAGTGAACAAATCTTAACCACAACTCAATAGAATTTCAAATTTCCAAATATTTAATTTTATCAAATCCCGGTACAGGTATATAACAATGTAAATTCACGATACTGTAAAGAATAGCAAAAATTCTTGACAACAAGCATAATTTCTTGACATTTTCTTGACTTTCTTCACATTCTTGACTGGTAGATACCCTGTTATATATACTATACTGTATATTGTCGTAGGAAAGCAAATGAGAATCAAAAGTAAAATTAAAATAACACCTCAAGACAATACACTAACCCAATCAAGGCAAGTACAATAACAAATTGTAGACAGACTGAGCTTGCAACTATCGGGTAGTTGGTTCTTCATGATCGAAACAGGAAAGAAGTGAAGCTTATAAAAAAACGGCTCGTGACGAGTTGGATAATTACCCCGGGTGTTATGTGTGTGTGTGTGTTTCATACCCTATAAAGCCAGATAACAGCAATCATTAAAACATTAAGATGCTGACCAAGGCAAAACTTATTGTATAAAAAATACACTAAAAACGTTAGGGTGGAAACGTTAAGTTTTTAGTGTATATTTTCTATACAATAAATTCTGCGTTGGCCAGCATTTTAATGTTTTATTATCATGAAAACAAGGCTTAACAATGTTATCATCAGCAATCATTGTGTTCAGTACGATTATTTGGAAAACTTTAAATTCGAGTCACGGTCAGGTGATCTTTCTGTGTTCCTTCATTAATGTCATGTTATCACTACTCATCCTCATCGGTACGATGAGCCAAATGTGGCACTAAATGCAAGAAAATACATACACCTAAGACATTACAAAAACAATTTAAGGAAGATATTGTTGTTTAAACAAAAACAATCAATTCACATATTATATAAAATATGTCAATTTGCAAACCTTCAAAAGTCGTAAGAAGTCGGCGCCATTGGTTTCTCGGTACACAAACGCTACAAAATAGAAAAAAAACAGAGTCCATGAAAGTTTTCATGGGCAAAGTGATGATCCTATTTCAAGAGGATCCACGCCTTGGAAACCCTTAAGTATAGAGACCTTTTAGCAGCTTCTCAAATGTAGAGCCCCATTGTAAAGGTTCTTGTCTTGTTCCAGCGAAAGACGAGGACCACTCGGATGCCGACTGCTTTGTGGTAGTCGTTCTCACGCACGGGGACAAGGGCACCTTGAATGCCAAAGACATGGCGTACCCCGTCTACTCGATATGGAAGCCTTTCACGTCAGACAAATGCCCGACTCTGGCAGGGAAGCCGAAAATCTTCTTTATCCAGGTGAGTGGGATTAGAATTAGATGTGACGTATACCGCTAAGTCGCCGATAAAATATTAAGGTTTATTCCTGTTTAGGGATGGTATCCAGAATTCCAGTCCGTATTTGATATTTTTCGATTTTAGATTCTCCTATCTCTTGAGGCTAATCGCTACATTGATTGCTTTTTAAACTGAGGCCACGTTACCACATACATAAGCCTCTTAACTAAAATGAAAATGATCACAGGACCTTAATAAGAAAAATAAAACATGTTAAAAAAATTCTGAATCAATTTCTAAAACTCATACTGATATATGGACTCCTTACGAACAACTAAAGCTACATTGTCTCAGGAGATAAAATCTCCAGACCCTAGTTAAAAAGCTGAGACTGTAAAGGGACACTCAGCACAAATAAGGACGAACACAGGACAACACAACTCAACAGATCATTTTACTGGCTGTGGGTCCAGGTGCCAGAGCCTCTATAGCCTGCAAAACTACAGTTACAGGAGTTTACTACGGGAAGTGAGGTTGACATTTGGGTACCTTCTCAGATCACCATTTATACCTCAATCCTGACAATGAAGATGCATGATGACTGGATGAAATTGATGAAGAAACTCTCATACAGTAACACTTGCCCAGCCAAAGAGACTTAAACCCGAGGTGGCTCTGCTTAAGTCTCGAAATAAAAGTATTGATTAGCCTATATCTCGATCTCATGTCGAGTCGCGAAATACAGGCAACAGAAGCAAAAACGGGGAAAAGGAGTAATTTTTAAACTATACTGAAACAAAAGTCTTTCTATTGTACATTAAATTACGCATGACTTAAATCTATAAATCAATCAATCATGTTCTTAGTATGTCTGCATAAGTCACATAGTAAAGCATTTTATTTGAGTAAAATTTTAATATATTTATGTCACATGTACGATCCCTCCCCCTCCAAAAAGAAATGCTGATTCACTCAAGACGCTAAGCACTAAAGACTAAAACTAAATATAACGTTTTGCTGAGGTTATTTATGAAATAACGAGGATAGGCAAGACAAATGAATTTATTTTATGATATAATTCATTATACCCACCGCACTCTTTCCACGCGGGCCGGACAGGTCCATCTCGACATAATAGAAGTACAGTAAAACCTCGTTAATTCGGACTAATGAGGGGATAAGTTGACCGGTTTAACGAAAGTACCGGTTAACTGAAATATCCTAAAAGAACAGTAGAAAGAGTGCATTAAAACTCCGTTTATAGCAACAAAACACGTTTATTATGGTGTATTTAAAGGGCATAGGCATACAGTACAGTACAAAGTCTGCGGGAAACAGAATTTCATCAGTGGTTGACTGCCTTTTCTTTTGGAAGTTCTCTTGTTGACTTCTAGCCACATTTGAAACCTTGCATTCTGCTTTTTTTTTTCCTTTTGCCTGTCCGGATTAAGCGAAGTCCGGCTTATCGGTGTCCAGATTAACGAGGTTTTACTGTACTATGATAAAGCTGACATTAATTCGAACTGGTCCGTGGGGCTCGAGGCCATCCAATAATTTGCCTATTATTATTAAACTACTAGTATGCTTCCTGTATTTAAGTTTAGAAATGAAGTCATCTAGTTTGACAAATCAATTTTTCACATAATATTTAAAGATTCTCTGATATACGAGTTCGAGTCCTGGCATGGGTGTCGTTTGTGAGTGTGCCTTTATCAATTTCACCTAATCATCATTCACGATTAGGGAAAAAATGAAGAAAAGCGACGTAAAATAAAAAAATATATACAAGTGTTTGCCACGTCCCGGAGAGGGTAGCACCAGTCCAGCTTAGGACAGGGTAAAGCATGAGATACTCAGGGTAACTAAAACTGATTGATAACAAGGAATTGAAGGAAACAACTCGTTTAACCCACTACAGAAGGCATAAACCGACATATATTCTGAAAACATTAGCACGATACATTTCATATACTTGACTGGTTTTCTTTATACAATTTCAGATAAAAAATGTTTGCTTCTTCTTTATATATATGTCTCTACATCTATATTTCCATAGGCTTTTCCTTCTCTGGGACGAAACTGATTTGCTTCTTCTTCTTATATGAAATTCCACAGGCTTCTTCTTCTATGGACCAATCATCTTCTTCTACTATGAGATTCCACAGGCTTCTGCTTCTATGGACTTCTCGGCTTCTTCTTCTAATATGAGATTCCACAGGCTTCTTCTTCTATGGACTTCTTATCTTCTTCTTCTAATATGAGATTCCACAGGCTTCTTCTTCTATGGACCAATCATCATCTTTTAATATGAGATTCCATAGACTTCTTCTTCTATATGTTAATTTGCTTCTTCTTCTAATATGAGATTCCACAGGCTTCTTCTTCTATGGACCAATTATCTTCTTCTAATATGAGATTCCATATACTTCTTCTATAGACCAATTTGCTTCTTCTTCTAATATGAGATTCCACAGGCTTCTTCTTCTAATATGAAATTCTCGGCTGCTTTTTCTTCTATAAACGAATCTGCTTCTTCTTCGTCTGTAGATCTCTGCTTACATATTCATGTTGGATTCTTCTTGGATAAGCATACATGGATTCTTCTTGGGTTACAACCATTTATCTAAATACACAATTCTTCTTGGACTACAACCATTTATATGTATACATTAATTCTTCTTGGGTAACAACCATTTATCTGCATACACACTTCTTCTTGGACTACAACCATTTATATGTATACATGAATTCTTGGGATACAACCATTTATCTGCATACACAATTCATCTTGGACTACAACCATTTATATGTATACATGAATTCTTCTTGGGTTACAACCATTTATATGCATGTATGAATTCTTCTTGGATTACAACCTAGTACCTGCATGTTTGAATTCTTCTTGGACTACAACCATTTATATGCATGTATGAATTCTAATAGGATTTTAACCTTATAACTGCATGTATTACTACCCAAAATATCTGTATGTCTTCCATAGGGTCGCTAGCTAGCTTGTTGCGCCACCTACTAGCTAAATGGAAATGTGGGTAATCAAAGGGCGCCGCCTGTCCCGCGCTCACCTTGATAGATGCGCCTGCAATAGATGCGCCTACACGGAAGTGCTTGGCGGCTGACTATGACTTGGCGCCACACCGGGGAAACAACCAAAAAGTCCTGCAAAAAATCTCATTTCTGCTCGAACGATAGAGATAGACCCAAAATCGTAATTACTTTTCGACTTCTTTAAGTTCTACATATTATCGTATACGCTATACATGGCGATCATTTGTTTTTCTAGCCTTAATCCCATCTCATTATTATTCTCCGTTCATAAATTAAGATAAACATAATCCATTCAAGTATTTGCAAGCACTTTCATTTCATTCTCATACTTATTGTTTCTTTAATCAACGTTCCTAATACATTCGTCACGTGCTGCCGTCTATCAGCCATTATATCAAACATCCGCTAACTATTCTCGCCATGTGGGCACGTGACATGTTCCTACCAAAATGATTCAAAATCATTGTTTTATAGCTCCAATTTGATATTTTCTGTATTCTTACTTTTATAGTAGTACCCGTTGTCACGCCGATATTATGGAAGTTATTACAATGATCCGTGTAAGGAAAGGTAAGGTGTTTACGAATGTGTTATTTTTTTGTATGACATCATAAAGTAAGTCTTTTAGTTGGGAATATCTACAACAGTTGGCAGGACTGGTATGAAGGGTACGTTCATGAAAGAGGACAGTATAATAAGGATGTGTGATAATATCCGCATATAAGATTTTTCCTCTGGCTCGAGCATAATTTATGTTCCTTGTTCTCACCAGGCTTGCCGTGGAAAGGAGACGGATGCCGGAACACTTCTGGAAGCTGATTATGGAGAAACGAAAGCAGATTCTGGTCCGAAGTCCTACTCCATCCCGTCCCACGCCGATTTCCTCATAGCCTTCAGCACCGTGGAAGGTAAGAGGGTGTGACCACTATAGGGATTTAATGGAGCTCTTAGATCCAAGCGACACTTGGAAACGAACCTTCAAAAATAAATGCAATCTTTCGTACCGAAGCGATACGACAAGCTGCGCGTGTAGCTTATCGCTTGTATGTGGCTCGGACTGGGCCGTTAAATAAAATTCCATTCCGTGCTTATTCTCCATTAAAGACATAGTAGGATTTACTATTACAATTTTAATATTAATACAACTACCCAACAACTATTTTCAACAATATTAGGAGACCCGTCACCCTGTGATCAAGGGGTCCCGGGTTCGATACCCGGTGGTTCGGATCCCACTTTAAACTGTGGGTCCATTTCCGATTAGCCTTTCTGTGAATAAAGCGGACTTAAAATCACAAATCAAATCAATATTAAGAGACCCAGAATGATACTCCTTATTTGTCTGTACAATTTTACGATCTATCCCAAATAAATTATAATTTCAATAATTATACCAATCAATCTTTCGTTTTGAGTCATTTGGCATTCTTTCTCCAGGCTTCTACTCATGGAGAAATCCTGATGAAGGAACGTGGTTCATTCAATGCCTCTGCCATGAGCTTGCTGAGCAAGGAACCATTTTGGATCTACTAACACTGATGACCCGAGTTTGCCGGAGGGTGGCTCTGGACTACGAGTCTTTCAACAAGAAGAAGCAGGAAATGCACGAGAAGAAGCAGGTGCCATCAATCGTCTCAATGCTCACTAGAGACATTTACTTCTCTCCAAAGCACTACGAAGCCTCGCGAACAATTCACAAGAATCAAGAGGACGGAGGAACTGATTCTTAAGTCGTTATTTAATCTTGATCAGTACTTGTTCAAATCACTGCCATATTTGCGATATGATATATGTTTGTAGAAAGTTAAAAACACTTGAGGCAGGAAAGTGCAATAGGATACACAAGTATCGATTGGCAAATTGTCCACGACTATTTTCATTTATTCTTCTCTTGTATCTTTTGTGTTTTAAGGAATGGATATTTGTGTGTGCTGGTGCAGAGGTTGTCAGCAGCGTGTTTTGCATTTTTCCAATTCTTGAAGCTCTCGTTGCTTAACACAAATAAAATAAACATGATGATGGACAGTTTGCGTAGTAACACTTATGCATCCCAGTCTACACAGCACCTTCCACTGGCCCGTTGGGGGAAAAAAAAACGGGTAGCTAATAAATATATTCTGCGCATTGGCTCACTTGATGTGTTCTATTTTCGAAACCTATAAGCTCGCTGGATTAACTCGGTTTCTTCCAAAGATAAGTCTACGAATCTTCTTTGAAAGTAACGTGATGGATACACCAAGACCAAGAGAAGCTCTTTGCCATTTGTTGCCTGGGAAGGTTCAAGAGATTCGTGCACAATTTGATTCAAGTCCATTTTAATTTAACCTTCGCAAAGGCTATCCGCATGATATGAACATCCTTCTGGAATCTACTAAACATCTCTTTCACCCATACCTGCTTATTTTCTCTGACTAATTTTTCTCGATTAGACTATTTTTGGTACTGATCTGAAGCAAATAAAGCCTCTAAGAATTATATTAAGTTACCTTGGGATTACACTATACCATGCACAACTTCCACTGTTATATTATTCTATAATAATAAGTTCCAAGATTTGAAAAATATAATAAATTGTTGCAATAAAAATGACATACTTTTACAGATTGTATTTAAAATGAAAATGATACGTGAATGTAGTTAAATAATTTCTGAGAAGACAATGGCAAAGTTCATTACATATTTAGTGTTTTGTTTATTGCTGTAGTGGTCAGAAAGAGAAATGGCAACCTGTTAAAAATAGCTTCAAACATTGCATCGGACATCAATAATACGTAAGAGAGTTGTTTGGAAAATAACGAATAGAGAAAGTTTAATTACAAAAGTCACTTCCAAGTGCACAACTCGATGAATTTTTCCACATTATTCATTATAAATTATGTTGCTAGCAAACACGCAACTTCGTCTTCTGTCCTCAAGCTAAAGTAAAGTCTGAATGTTAGTCTTGATTTTGTTCATATAAGGGGGTACAATAATTGTACATACGATAAACTTGTTTAAACTAACTGTAGAAATATGCGAGTCAAATGTACTTGATGACTAATGAAATAAACGAAATGTTAATTACATAAACTTTACGACTTCACTTCTTCGTTCTAACATTTGTTCTAGATGAGAGAAATCAGGGAGGAAATAGACGCTAGACTGTTCTTGTGATACTAGTAAGAGCAGAAAGAGACAATCAGATGATTATGTTTTGGTTATATGCCGCTATCTTTTGATTCTGAATCCATGCTGGTTCATGAGATTCCTGTTTTTCTAAATAAGGAAAATATACGCAACTTTGACTTCTAGTTTTATAAATTGTGCCAAATACGAATAAAATCTACATCCATTTTCAATTGTTGTTTGTGACAAATTGACATAGTAATTTATTATACATTTTATTTATTTGTTTATAAATATTTATGTAACATCGTTCTAAAATATTACAAGAGATTTCGATGTAATAAAAGACTGTATTGTACATGCTAGTTATTTGTTTATTAAAAATTTAACATTGTAATTTCTTATTAATATTCTGCAAGTTATTATCAAGAGACATAAAATGAAATGTACATTTTTACGCAATGTAAATGTTAATTTCAGAAATAGGTCACAACTGAAAGGTTACTGTACGAATCATCACATCTAGGATGTAATCAACTTAACACTTTACTTCTTTAATTTTTTTAAAAGAAAAGACAGTGCTCACCATCCGACTTAAAAGTAGGAACCGTGAAGAGTGAAACGACTGAAACATACGCGCACCGAAGTGAGGACCTCTTGGGGCATAATTTTCTTGAAGAAAAATAGGTCAATATAATTGTTTCGCTCCATTTTCCTAAACATAATGACATTCAAAATACTTCTGCAGCAGCTGAATCCTTCTCCTTTCAAAAGAAAAAAAATCCTGGATGTATCTGTAGGTTGGAATATGTACTGTGTTCATTGAACACATTGCGAATTTCAGGGAGATTTTTGGATTTTTTACACTCACAAATGTAAAAACACGAACTGAAGCAGATGCACAGCTAGACCACGGAAGACGTCTAGTTGGAGAGGACAAATCCAAACTAGAAAAGAGAAGTATGTAGAAATTACTTTACGAGTTTCAGAGCAGTAGTTTGCTTGTATGCATTCGGTTGCTTATTATCGCTAGCTGTTTGCTAGAGCGACGATACTACCACTACTCTTGATGCTTCAAAGTTCTGTCAGCAGCAGACGATTTTCAAGACTATTAACGATTAACATCTGGTGGGATTTCCCGGAACTACTCTAACAGTTGGGCTGAAAAGTTCGTAGGCTAACATAGTAAAAAATATTTTTTTGGCAAAATTCGATTTTATTATTCAATATAGTTGCCTTCGAGGGCGATACAACGATTATAGCGGTCATACAATTTTTCGATGCCATTTTTATAGTACGATTTCTCTTTAGCCTCAAAATAGGCCTCAGTTTCGGCGATTACCTCTTCATCAGTGCTAAATTTCTTTCCAGCGAGCATTCTTTTAAGGTCTGCAAACAGGAAAAAGTCACTGGGGGCCAGATCTGGAGAATATGGTGGATGGGGAAGCAATTTTATTACTGTTGAATATCGCTAAACATTGCTCCGAATCATCAAAACGTTGTTGCTTTTGATCGATTGTGAGCACGCGCGGCACCCATTTTGCACACAGCTTTCGCATGTTCAAATATTCATGCACAATATGTCCAACACGTTCCTTTGATATTTTTAAAGTCTCAGCTATCTCGATCAACTTCACTTTACGATCATTTAAAATTATTTTGTGGACTTTTTTGATGTTTTCGTCGGTAACAGCCTGTTTGGGGCGTCCACTGCGTGCTTCGTCTTCGATGCTCATTTCGCCTCGTTTAAATTTAGCAAACTACTTCTCAACGGTTGATTTTCCTGGTGCTGAGTCCGAATAATGTTTATCAATCCAAGCCTTGGCTTCAACAGTATTTTTTTCGCCAAAAAGCAATGCTTTATTAACACACGAAATTCCTTTTTTATCCATTTTTTCACAATAACAAAAGCTGCTTCACTCACAATGCTATATCTCACGAACTAATTATCCGGCAGCTGTGAAATTTATACACGTATCTTTTGAAGGTTAGTACTAAGTAAAAATCACATGGATTTAATTCTAGTAACGCCATCTATGAGTCAGCCTACGAACTTTTCAGCCCAACTGTTATGTAGGATACTATGTTGTGTTGAAGTCGTTCAAAGCATGGGAAATGTTCGAAGGAGTAACTTTTAAGGTTCAGTTTTTTGCTCTAAATCGTTTTGTTGGTCAGGACAAGTGAAAAGTTTATAAGGGTTTCCAAAGGTGTTGGTACCATCCAGTTTATTGATGGTATCATGGATGCATATGTCTATTTGGAATTAAAGAACAATGTAAAGGAGAGTGCCCAAAATATGGACATGCCGCCTATCTACAAATTCCAACAAGACAATGACAATAAGCATAAGGCGCAAGTTAATATGAAGAAGTTATGGTAAACCGAGGAAGGTTTGAAAAATTGTGTACGATGGCTCAACAGAAGAAATGGGTTCAGCATACTACTTGAAAGGACTTTAGAAAAGTCTCTGTTTGCCTCAACCTTCTATCGATTTCCTGCCATAAAATTTCCTCACGAACAAAATCTGGCAAGATAGAGGATGTATCGTGGCATAGTTGTGAAAAGCTTATGGCTGTGTAGATATACTCCCTTTTATTTGAAACATTCCGTTGATGAAGTAAAAATAAGATTTGGACCTAATTTTACTTTTATTTCCTGAAAACACATTCCATTAAATTAGATTTCCCTCTCCAAGAGACTCACGTTTGCAGATTATGCTATATTTTAGCATTATGCCAAAAGTAGGGTGCTAGGTGCCAACAAAAATCAAACTGTGCTAGTTTCAGTACCAATTTGCTGGGGTTGGCATCACTGATTGAGGAAACCCTCGATGCTTCCTCGCTGGATGCTTAAAAAAACGCAATCTTCCCCCTGCCTCTTTTCCACTTCCCACCCATCTGTTTATAGTGATACCAGCGAGGTTCCTCAGGCGGGCAGCAAAGCGTGTGTGTCCACTTTCTTTGGGCTGCGGCTGGAACTAGAGACAGCAGTCAACTCTTGACAGTAGTCAGCCTAGTCAATTGTACGTACATTAAGCCCATAATTTTGCAATGTGCATTATTATTAAACTTCTAAAAAGTAGAGAACTGGAAGCAAGTATAAGTGAACTGTAGGAAGTTCCTCACTTCCTACATGGAGGAATCGCCCCTGATCTGACGATGAGGATTAATGGCGATTAGGTGAACTAGAAAGAAAGAAAGAAAGGGGAGATGCCCAACCTTCACACGCATATATTCAGGGGTAGGCGCTTAGTGTCCCGGTGCATTTAAAATAAACCAGGGCGTCAGATCTGCTAAATTTCGGTTCTCCCGTTTTTCTCTTTATTGACAGATGGAACTGGTGAAATGACCATCACAAGTACACGTGGACAGGACAGAGAAAACAAAGTTCTCGAGACGATTATACCGGCTTAGGTCCAGCCAGGGCATTGTCAGTCTGAAGTTGCGATCCTGCATTAAGTGGAAGAGAGCTTAACACGTCAATGTCTTCTCAAAAGATCATCCCTTACACAGCTAACTTGGTATCTGAACCACTGCACAATATGTATTTATCTGGAACCTGAAACCCATTACAAGGTAACACCGTTAGCCACCATACTACAGAAGAGGCTCTGTACATACAGGTGAGAATTTATTTGGTTCAAAGTCGAACGTATCTTCTTTGAAGCTGATGAGCAGAGTTAGGATTTTTAGGTGCGCACCTTTTTTTCGTATTGAAAGTGAGACCTCTCTGGAAGGACGTGTGTGAAATGTTGCCTCAACGTGAGAATGGAGCGAATTTGCCAGCACCTTTTTCCCCCTTTTTGATAACCTTTCCCCTTCCCTCGCTTTTCTGGGACATTTATCTATTTTTCCCCTTTTTCGTGTTCTTAATCGCTTTTCCTCTCCTTTTTGTGTCCTTTTACTGGTGTTGTTAAATATATTTCCTCAGAAAATCATTGAATTTTTCTTTTCTTTTTTCACGATATTTTTCTCTTTAAGATGTTTTCACATTGTTCACTGAAATTGAATGTATTTAAACTGTGCTTGATTGTTGCCTATTTGAAATCAGCAATGGAAAGACCGCTACTGATATGTATCAGATCGCCGTTATTTTTTTTTAAGATAGAAGGAAGAAGGAAACGCAGTTAGGTCTTGGAAGCAGTGAAGCAACAATGTATTTCTGAAGTGGTGGGTTTCACGTTTCATGTGTGCGCAGTGGACAGATATTGTTTGTGGATGTAAGTTCCTTACCTGCTTTTCCACTCTGTTAGATGATGTTAGTGCATGTACTTTACTATGCTGAAAGTGCCCAGATCCCGATTTCTCAGTCTGGCTCAAGAATTTAAGCACGACTTCATAGAAAGTGATGGAACTGTTATTCGATGCACGGTTTGTGATACGGGAATCACATTAGATGAAAAACACCAGAGAGATCGCATCCAGCAACATATTTCCAGTTCTAAGCATCAAAAGAACAAGAATCTGTAAGGAAGTAAATCTCGGCAGCCTCTCTTACGCAATGCATTTGAGCAGTGTTCTTCCAAGAACCAAAATTTAAAGGAATTTAATGTTGACTTGTTGCATCTTTTACACAGGCTTCTTTCCACTCAACAAGATGAACCATCCCGCCTTGAAAGGGTTCCTTGAAAAGTACACACGGTTGTCAGTGCCCGATGAGAGTACATTAAGGAAAGACTATATTGAACCTGTGTATGAAGAAACTGTTCGTAAAATTAAGGTGAAAGTGTCAGATTGCGATATAGGTGTCATTCTGGATGAGACGACAGACTCAATGCAACGATATGTTTTGAACATTTTGGTTTTTCCTCTGACAGGTTAGGAAGTTAAGCTCATGTTACTAAATATGTATGAGTTGCAGGAAACCAATGCCAGTACAGTGATGCAGTCATTTATGGATTTCTGTCAAAAACTGTGGCCCGGTGGAATTCAGTTCGAAAAAGTTGTTCTTGTAGTTACTGACCAGGCTCCCTACATGCTTTTGGCATTTAACCAATTGAAGCCGTTGTTCCCTAAGTTAAAGCACGTAACCTGTTTGGCTCATGCCCTTCACACAGTTTCTGAATCTATTAGGAACGAATACAACATTGTAAATGAGTTCATATGTGATCTGAAGAAAATACTCCTTAAGGCCCTGAGTCGCATTCTTGCCTACAGAGAAACTACTTGCCTGCCCCTGCCACATTTCCCCATCATTACTCGCTGGGGATCATAGATTGTGTGTGCTGCATTTCTGCGTGAAAATTTTGAAAAAATTAAGCAGTTTGTGCTTTCCCTCGATTCAACCACCGCAGATGCAATTTCCAAGGCACAGCAACTTCTCCTCCCAGACAAGACATATGATTTGCAAAAAGAACTATTTTGTGTACATTCCTACAAGTACCTGTCGACAGCCATCAAAAGCTTAGAAGAACAAGGCGTCGAAAATAAAAAAAACAATGGGATATCTTTACTACTGTGAGGGAGATGTTAGATGGTTTTGCCAGATACAAACTTGAGGCTAGTCTTGACAAGAATCCGGACGTTGTGGAATTTGCCACTTCCACAGAGTTGCCATTCCGAGTGACTACTAAGTTTGCCCCACTTGTTTCTGTGGATGTAGAGAGAAGCTTCAGTTTATATAAAGATATTTTATCTCCGAAAGGAAACAAACTCACTTTTAAAAATTTAGAAATGCTTAATGTTGTAAGGTACAACAGCTTTGTGTTTTCCCCGACTGTGGTGAATAACTGTAACACAACCTATGTGTATGATGTGTACGCAGCTTCGAGTGAATAGCTTAGACTAATAAAATAGGAAGGAAAATTTTAATAAGTAGTATAATTATCAGCACCTTTTTTTCCCCAATCAGCACCTTTCTTGCCCCTTTTTGGGTCTTATTTTAGCACCTTTTCTCTTCCTTTTTCCTAATGAAATTTTCCCCTAAAAATCCTAACTCTGCAGATGAGTGTCAGTTTCCAGAAAGCACTACATTGGCTAACTGGCTGACGGCCCGAATTATCCGAAATTCGTCGGTTTCTCCACGGTGTCTGGTTAAGAAACAGACGCACAAAGACGATATATACATATATTTAATTACTACTATACAAATACACGATGGACCAAACAATATACACGAAGTACTGTGAATTCGGCTGTCGAATGTGTCTCTACAGCGCACTTGTAACCTCGTGCGTGTGTTACGGTTCTTGACAGGAAGACTTGCTTACGACGACTGTTGCCATTTGCCAACGCCCAAAAAGAGAGCGTGGCGCAGCTCTCGGGATGTTCCCGAATTTCACTTGTGAGTGTAAGTTCCCGTTCTCAAAGTCTGCGGGAGGTTCCGCAGTTTTTATTCCCACACCCACACACATGTCTAACTTACACATAATATACTAAAATCATTTTACACTTGATGCATATACACAAAAAAGGGAAAGAATATAAAAAACACTAATTATATACATTGTTCACTGAACAAAGCTTTAAACTAAAAGGGCTTTAATATAGAGGGTGTCCCAAAAATCCCTTAACAGCCGTCCTAGAGACGTGTAGTGAAGAGATTGACATGATTTGAGTATATAGTAATACTATATGGGTAGGGGGAACATGATTGCTGTGGGTGACCATGGTGGCGGCCATCTTGGTATCCGCCATATTGTATGGAGGTCAAATTTTTTAAATGGGAAGGTATATGTGTGGCACATAATTTTAGGCTAGAATTGCACCAGAAACAAGAATATGAAGTCGGTTTTCAGATATCTTTAATCTGTGGAAAGTTATTGATGCAATGTTGAATAAATGATGACGTATGAGAAAGTATGGAAATTGTGATAACTGATATCATATCTCTTTTGTTGCAGGTGTAAATGACATAGAACATGATGATATCCAATGAGAAACGAATTGAGATCATCCTCATTTCCGCCGAAAGGAGTTCACGGGACATTGCCAATGACTTCAATCAAAAACATCCGCTTAGGCCGCCAGTGTCGCATGTTAGTGTGGCCAATGTGATGAAGTGGTTTAAAGAAACGGATGCAGTGCACGATAGACGTCGATCGGGAAAACCAAAGACAGCCACGGATGAAGAAACAACAGCGGCAGTTCTGGCATCATTCGTGAAGTCACTCAAAAAAAGTATACGACGACTGTCCGCCCAATGTGGCGTTAGCAAGAGTTCGATTAGCAGGATTATGCAAGAACACAAGTGGCATCCCTACAAGATGCAAATGCAACAACATCTCAGTGAAGATGATCCTGATAGGAGAATGGAGTTTTGTGAGTGGTGTGTCGGGCAACTTGAACGTGACCCTGACATCTGGCGAAACATTCTGCATAGCGATGAGGCATTTTTTTTATACCAATGGCGAGGTCAACCGTCAAAACATGCGGTATTGGTCCTCTGAGAACCCGCACTGGGTAAACTCGGCGAACGTGGTTGGGCCAACAAAAGTTATGGTGTGGTGTGGAATTTGGAATACCCAAATCATAGGTCCATTTTTCATTGAGGGGACATTGAATGCAGAGACCTACCTGCAGTTGCTACGCGATCTTGTCTTACCTTCAGTGTGTATGCCGGATAGGTCTTTCCCAGAATTTTTTCAACAGGATGGTGTGAACCACCTCACTATGGGAACATTGTTCGGCAGTACCTTGATGTCCAATTTCCTGGTAGGTGGATTGGCAGACGAGGACCAAGGGAGTGGCCAGCCAGGTCCCCAGACCTCACTCAACTTGATTTTTAATTGTGGGGCCATCTTAAGGCCATGGTTTATGCAGTTCCAATACGTGATATGCGTCACCTTCGTTAGCGAATCACTGATGCCTGTGCCTCTATCACTCCCGAAACTATTTTGAATGTCCGGCGTTCATGGGAGACTCGCTTACGGATATGTTTACGGGACCATGGAGAGCACATTGAGCATACTTTGTAGCGCAAAAACTTTTCACAGATTAAAGATATCTGAAAACGGACTTCATATTCTTGTTTCTGGTGCAATTCTAGCCTAAATTTATGTGCCACATATATACCTTCCCATTTAAAAAAATTTACCTCCATACAATATGGCGGATACCAAGATGGCCGCCGCCATGCTCACCCACAGCAATCATGTTCCCCCACCCATACAGTATTACTATATACTCAAATCATGTCTTTCTCTGCACTACACTTCTCTAGGACGGCTGTTAAGGAACTTTTGCGACACCCTGTATATTCCCACGTAGAGCAAAGTATATCGACATTGCACGTTTATCTACCTGGGAGACTGAAGATGTTTTATCAGCACCGATTCCAAGAAATTTAGATTTCTAAACGCCCATGTAGTGCAATAAGAGCAAAGGTTGTCGAAACTGCAAGTTTATCTATCTGAGAGACTGAACAGTTCTTATCAGTACTGAGTGAAAGAAATTCATATTTATATAAGCCCATGCAGAAGATAATACACCTGAATAATTGAATACGAAGTCTGTATAGCAAGCTGTTACAACTGGGCGGAGATGGTGAAGTTGGACAAGGTAGGTCATGAAAGGCTTACTTTATTTATTATGTATAATTTATACTTATTACTTAAAAACAGGTAATATAGGGGAAAGTCTTACAGTACCGGACAACGTTAGTTCTCGCTTTGGACGTTACAGAGAGTCTGCACGGAGTGTCCTGGGAAAGGGGAGCGGTTGAAGCAGTTCGTTGGAAAATAATATTTTGAAGTACCACATTCTTGTTTTCAACTTACATTCCGCCTACTCATTTTCTAATTATTTCCAATAAACTTAGGCTGTCTGGTACTGTACGACTTTCCTCTATATATTAGTATTAAATGATGATGTGAATTACCATTTACCAAGTAAAGGCTGACGGTATATGCAGATGCGTTTTGAAAATCGTAAATGAGCAGAAATTGGAAATACACCCATGTCCGACGACGTTTGTAAAATCATATTTTAAGTATTTATTAATTAATAGTCTCAATTACAAAATAACACTTTATTACGGTATTTGGTTTTATTTAGGACACATGATTCAGTATTGCGATATTGTATCATGTATGCTGCATAATTGTACTCAATATATAGTACTGCATAGTTTTGCATTGTAAATTACTGAGTGAGGCACGGAAGTAAACAGAAGATACGAATTCGAACTTCTTATCACAGAATAGTTTTATGTTAATACAAGAAAGACACAAAAGAGTTTTACAACAGAGCATTTACTGAGACAAAATGGAAATGATTTTGATACGGAATTCTATTACAATCATCGGTGAAAATTGCTACCAAGCTCTTGGAAGTCAAAGTCCGGCACTGCTCTGGACATAGGGAATTGCAGACTGAAACGGTGTGTAATTAATTTGAAATTGTTTTCTTAGCAGCTTTTGCAACAAAATGCTTTATCTTATTTCATTGTATTCCTTATTCTCGTTCGGTTCAGCAAAAGAGTAACGGCGAATGTGAGGGTGGCACACAGGAGGAAAATGACCTAGAAAACGAACAGCAAGAGGTAAAACTGCACCTGCCACGAACTGATATCGATGAAGCAACCGAAAGAGACCCCTTAGTAGAAAGAATCGAGGAAGCAAAAAACAATAACGGACTTGGAGAAGCAGGCAAAGCTAAACCAAGTGACGACATCCAACTCCGAAGGGGAACGTCAACATTTCAAGATAACGTGGTCGATAAAAATATACCAACATCTTCACATCGTTCTTCACTTCCAACACAAAGGTATGAACTTATTTCTTACATACAATTATTTCTGTGTAAAAAGTTATAGACTTTTGTGTGTGCACGTCACATTAGACTATGCGAATATTTACCACATGTTCCAAATGGTATGAATGAAATGTTTCTTGTACCGACTCCAACTTCTTTAATCGTAATGAATATTTACACCATATGGTCATTTCACATTCCAGATTTTGTCTAACAATATTCTTGGACACGAATAAATGAGCCTATGTTTCTATCGATTTACAATACCATCTGCTCATGATGAATCTAATAGATTGCTTAGATTTTAGAAAGATGTTTTAGGTTTGAACTAGCAAAAGTTAAATTTGAGAATATCATTGCTGTATTAATTGACAGAACTTTGTAGGTAAAACATTGGTGTGAATATCTTAAATGGTTTTCATGCTACAGACACCAGTGTTCGGAATTTACTTATAACACAGTCACAAGTAACAGTTTCGTTTTCTAGTAACGATAACAATAAGTAGCTACTTTTCATAATGATTACTGGAACTTAGTAACATTTTTCAGGCAACGAGTAAGAAGTGAAGAGTTACTTCCAAACATATTTTTATACGCTTTAACACTAATGAGCAAACTTAATGGTGCCATAAAGAAAATAAATGGTAATGTTAATACAGACATTTGTTAAATGTTTTACGAAACGAAATATTTCCACATTTCAAATTTCTTAACTCTGCATTTCCTTATCTAATCGCTTGAGGTGTATTGTAATTTAATGAACATTAATTAAATGTATTTGGTAATAAATCAAGAAGAGATCAACAATTCATGCATCCAACAAGCTCAACAAGTTATTTCGTATTTAAAATAAAATAACTTTAAAATTAACTTATCGTTACTTTTTTTAAATAACGGAAACTGCAAACCAAGTTACATTTGAAAATAAATAACGTTAACCTTGTTACCATCAAGAAAGTAAGTCTATAAACTCGGATAGACGTGGTTAAAGTGACTTTTACACCACCCTGTTTCTGAAAATTATACTGTATTGTGTGTTTTAGGGTTCAGCGAATGTCTATGAAGAAGGTCGCCACTTCAAAAGTTGCCGATGCATATCACATGAATCATCCTCGAAGAGGCAAGGCTATAATTTTCATCAATGAAAACTTTTTGGAAGGATTAAATGTCACTCCAAACCTAAGCATTGGAGAGAGCAAAGACGATCTTATCATGACACTGGAAAACCTTGACTTTGAAGTAACTTGTTACATTGATTTGGAGTTTAAACAGCTAGAGGGTACTATCACCAAAGGTTAGTGAAATTGTTACATAAGTATACTATGTTTCATTAATGTCAATTTTGTCCTGCACAGTTCACTTCGGCAATGAGAAATTTTTGGCACACAAGTTAAAATGTTCAAGTAGGGTACTGCAACGTTCACCCCCACAACGCAGCAATACAGCACAGCAGTTCAGGCTGCGCTCAACACTTTAGATACTCCAATTAGGAGGTCAGCAAAAGTCTACCCATGTGCTAACTTCATACCAGTAGTTGAACATAGACTCCTATAAATATCTCAGGGCTTACTGGGATAAGGAAGAGGGTACATCTGCTTCTTATATATATATATATATATATATATATATATATGTTTATTATAAACTCAACATAAGAAAGTCTGTTAGTACACGTGTCCTTTACCACTTACGTGCATTTACCTTTACCTCATACGTGGTCTGGAAGAGATAAAGGGGGCAGGGATCATTCAATTTATTCCTCGCAGTGAGGCTCTAGGGGGCGATATGAGGACCAATTTTTATTTAGGGCCTTGGTCGCTGATGACGTCACGGGCTCCCCTGTAAGAGAAAGTAGGAGGCACGCGGTACCCCCGACGAGCGGGCGCTTGGGTAAAGGATCAAAGGATACGGCGACACCCCCAGCGTAAGCCAACCGGTGTCTCCTATGCAGGAACCGCGGGTTGGGAAGGAGGTCCTGGTACTCCCAGTCAAGCCGGGCAGGTGGAACATGAGCACCTATCAGCCGAAGCGATTGAACCAGGTACGCAGGTTGCTGCTAGGCTCTTCTTCCTTCCTTCCTTCTGGGATGGCTGCTAGGCTTCTGGCTGGAATGCCAGTTTACCCTGTATGTTCGCCAGTTGACATCAGGAAGCCAACTGAGCTCCGGATGCGGTGCGGTAATATATCATAATCGATATGGAGTGTCATGCTTATATTTGACTCCAATCTGTTATATGCTGTAGACAACATTTTTAACAATTAACTTCATATACATACTAACAAGAACAAGCTTCGGCAACTGTCGCTCGAAGTTTAAAATATTGTGTTCCCAAGGTGAACGAAACAATTACAATCACCACATACATAACACAACAATCAAAAATTTACTCCAATCTCGGGAGTTTAACGCGGAAATGACGAGGCCTCTCCGACCCCAGCATGCTAATTAATGGATTTGTGTGTCCTCTTATTTTATTCCAAAAGGATACTTTGGCTTGTCGTAGTGCTATATCAAGAAGCTCTAAATTCAGATCTTCATGTATCTGGATTATGCGAGTAAGAGGAGGATGCCTTCCAATTGCTCTAGCAGCTCGATTTTGGACTCTTTGCAGTTTAATTAAATGAGACTTCGCTGCATGCTGCCAGGCGGGACTGGCGTATAGTAATATCGGCCGCACCATCATTTTATATAAATGCAGGCGTGTCTCGAGTGTGAGTGCCATGGACCGGAACATTGGGTATATATATATATCCTATCCTCTGTTTGGCCTTCTTAGTCTGGGCATTGATGTGTGGTCCGAAGGTAAGGCGTTTATCAATCAACACCCCCCAAGTATCTAACTTATTCAGCGCTGGGTACATCTCGCTGAAATTGTTGCAAGCTGGCCCCTTTTTTAGCATTGGATAGACTAAAAACGACTGAAGTACTCTTTTCTGGATTTATCTTACTTTTCCACCATTGATACCAACGTTAAAAGATCGGCAGGAAGGTTTGCATCTGTTTTTGACACTGAAGCACACGTTTGCCGGTAGTGAATAGTGCAGTGTCGTCTGCGTATGTGGCAATTATCCCTTTATCTGGGGTGGGTACATCTGCAGTATACAAAGAGTAAAGTATCGGAGAAATCACCGATCCTTGCGGTACCCCAGCACGCACCAGTCTTGGCGTCGATTTCTGCCCATTTATGGACGTAATGAAATTTCGGTTAGACAGAAAGCTGGCTATGACCTTTCTATAGCTGAGTGGAAACCTCATTCGTCGCAGTTTATACAGGAGTCCAGCATGCCAAACTCGTTCGAACGCCTTTTGTACATCGAGAAATAATCCTAATGCTCGGCGCTTCCAATCAAGGCGAATCGCTACATAGTCAACGACGCGAACAAGTTGTTCGTTCGTCCCATGGGAACGGCGAAAACCAAATTGATCTGGAAGCAGATGGTTAGCTTCTATGATATCATGAAGTCGTCGTTGCATAACTCGTTCAAAAAGCTTGCTAAGATGAGAAAGCAAACTGATGGGACGGTAATTGTTGGCATTGTGGATCCTTTCCAGGCTTTGGTAGTTCGATGAGTTTTGCCAATTTCCACTGAAGTGGAAAGTAACCAAGCTTCAGGATGTTTGTAAATAACTTTGCCAAAAAGACGTAACCCTTAGGGACAGATGCTTCAGTGCAGCTGGCGGTATCCCATCTAAGCCGGCAGCAGAGTTCTTTTTCAGTTTCCGTGTTGCATTTGCCACCTCGCGAGGCGAGACAGGTGGAACATCCAACGACGAAGGCTGGCGTTGAAGACGTTGGAAAGCAGCATCGACAATCTGTTCTGTAACAGCGTCATTGTTTGGTTGAAACTGATCGTAAAAATGATCGGCTAGAAGCTCAGCTTGCCTCTGGGGATCCATAATTGGACCTGCAGGGCTATTAATGGCCGTCATAGTAGGCTGTTGTCGTTGATGTAAGTTACGAGCAATCTTCCAAAATGTAGGATCAAGCTCTGTCAGTTGGCCAAGTTTACGATCCCATTGGTGGATTCGTTCACGGTGTAAGTATTGATGAAGGTGACGCTGAAGGAGCATCCAGTCTCCCCGGTGGATGGGCGATCTGGAGCGATGCCATCGTCAGCGAGCCCAGCGCACAAGTCGTGTTAAAATGTACAAAACTGGAGTAGCCTGCCTGCCTGGCCTGATTGGCGCCAGGAATCTGCGATGACGTTGGGGAAGATAGTAACACCCCTGTCGATGTCTGCAGATGATGACAACGGAGTAGTTAGGTCAACGGAATTGTGGACACGAGCAGTAAAGAGAGTCCAATCAGTAATAGCTTCTCGTAAGGTGCGGAACTGATGTTGATATAAACCGTATCTGATGGAAGCAGAGACAGGGAGATGATCGGAATCGAGGTCCCAAGTTACAAATGGCATATTGCTGAGGCCGACATCTTTGGTCAGGATGACATCTAGCACATCGGGGCGACTTCCATTGCGTGGATAATGAGTCGGTTCGTGAGGAGCAGAGATGGAAAAAGCCAGCTGATCCATTATATCAGCCAAAGCGTTTCCGGCTGAGTTGGAGGTGATAGAATGCCAGTTACCGTGTTTGGCGTTCAAATCGCCCCCCCAGTACAATTCTATCGCCAAGTGTTTCTAGTACAAGGAAATCGTTGGTGGCCAGAACTTCTTGTGGAGGCTTATATGCTGAAATGACAACTAGGTCTTCATTTGGTGCATGGAGCCTCACCGCCAAGGCTTCCAACGAAGCTAAAGGTGGAACTGGTATCTTGATAGAAGTGAGGCCACGTTTAACGAGTATTAACAGACCTCCCTTGCGACGACCAATTCGATCTTCTCGAAATATTTTGTAGTTGGGAACTGTCCATGTGATATGAGGTTTAAGATGAGACTCATTGATAAGAGGGGTGTAAGGGGTAACCTTCCACGTAGTACACCCAAATGTCAACCTCACTTCCACGTTAGTACACCCTGGACTGAAGACTAACGAGGCTCTGGCGACTGGCCCCATGGCCAGTATAATTTTGTGTGTATTGCCCTGTTGTCCTTATGTGTGCTGAGTGCCCCTTTACAGCCTCAGCTTTTAACTGAAGTCAGAACATTTTGAGATTTTTAATTATGCAACGTTCGAGTTGTTCTTTGTAATGATAAGGGGCTGGCCCCCGTATAATGTGACGGGAGCAAAATAGCCTAAGTGCTGACGCTCCCACAATTTTAAAATCAACTTCAACTTCATTGATAAGAGCGACATCTATATTCCATGAGTATAAATAATGTTGAAGCAATGAGGTCTGTTTTTCGATGCCATTTGCATTAAAGACAAGCAGATTTATCTGACGTAGAAGTCCGTTGCGATTAAAAGCACCCATCACCTTGCATTTCAATGAGTGTTTGCAGAACAATCGTGACATAGTTCATGCTGGTTGTAGCACGTGACATTCGCTGGAGTCCTCTAGTAATGTGCTTCAATATCTTCTCGGAGTGCATTTTATTAACCATATCCAGTAGAGATTTGAGTATGGAACCCACATCTTCTTCGTTTTCTTCATTAGCCTTAGGACGTTGTCGTCGTCTGTTGTCTGCCACACTACTCACGGTATTTGCATAGCTGGTGGCATCCTGAGAGGAGGTTACGGCTGGAGTGGTCAAGGACTCTGTGTTCGCATTCGACGCGCGTGTAGACTATGTCGGTTGTACTGTTTGCCATTTCGCCATGGCGGTGAAGTATCGGCAACCACGGTAATTTGCCGGGTGATTTTCCTTACAATTACAGCAGACTGCGGGTGTATCTCTGTCCTTCTTTGGACAATCTGCGGTAAGGTGGTCACTTCCACATTTCACACAACGTGGTCGAGCTGCACAGGTACTTTGGATGTGGCCCAGGCGCTGACTTCGGTGGCATTGTAGGATGCTGGGTGGTCGATATGCCAGAATCTTGATCCGATAATTGGAAAGGTACTCTTCTGTATAGATGTCAGCAGACTTTTCGTTCCTGCGAAGTGTGACCAGATACAGAGGTATTTGCTTCCGGACGTGAGTTTTTCGGTCCCTCTGCGTCATGCGTTGGTACATTTTGCACATCGTAACCCTTCTTTGCCAACTCCGCAAACAAAGCATCATAGGGCACGTCGATAGGTAATTGCCTGATTACGACCTTGTTAAACCGGTGCACTTGCGTGGTGAGGTTGCGTTCGAGAGATTCGAAGTCAGCAGTTGTTTGACAGTGAACTCGGATACTGCTAGCTGTATATCGAATTCGCGGGTCGGATTTCAGAATATTGTGCAGCGTAGCCACAAATGTGTGTGGGGACGAGACATTGTAAATAAATATCGGAGGTATCTTGCGATACAAAGTTGTTTCACCCGCGAATTCAATTCCATCTTGATGTCCGTTGGTGGCAGATGTTCCTGCCGTAGAATCAGAGTCCTTGGTATAAGTCTGAAGACGCTGATATGCGTTGGACACTGGCACTGAGGCAGCAAGCGGCACAGATTGACTAGGCTTCGCAGCTTTCCTTGGATTCACTAATTGAAAACCATCGTAGTTGGTATCTTGGTCTGCACTGGAAAATCGACTGTTGACGTTCTCTCTTGCAAGATTCTTCAACATCTAGCCTACTCACCGGTCTGGGGTTCAGGCCACCACGAAAACCACCTCTTGGGTAGGGATGATGCCGAGGGATGGCGCCGATATTTCTGGATTTCAGATCTTGGAAATGTGGAGTCATCTGGGTTGCTGGCGTGCCATCCTGGTTGGTAGTCTCTGTTGATAGGTTCTCTTCCATCTCGACCTCGTCTGACCAGTCGCGTCCTCCTTCGGAACCCATGGCTCAAGAGATGAACAACACACCGGAAGGAATGCGGTCGTCTAATGAAATCTTCTGCTTCTCCGACATCTAGGCACAGGTTCCACAACTAGGCGACGTCTTCCGTAATCCCTTGGCGTGGTTTGGTATCCACCACACCAGGGACTCCCTGCTGACCTGTCTGATGTGTTCGAGCTCCGGGCCTCGCTGCGCTGGCTATATACTCGCGGTGGAGCATGGGCGGTGAAAATCCTAACTATGAGTAAGCGTTGCCAACTCACTTCTTGTTTACATGTTGCAACCTCCGTACTGAAAATTATCATGGTTTGATATTGAGAAATCACTAGTGGAAAAATCACTAGATGCACGTGCTACCATAACAAAAACTGTGTGCTTTAAGACAATACAATTAATAATGAGAGTCGCCTAGGACTCTGAAATACTAAACAATATATTTAACAGTGCAAATGACAATAATTAATAACGTTTACAGAACAAATTAAATTAAAAACTAAAGGCTTATGCCTCACTCAACTCATTCAACTGATATGTTAATTCAACCGGAATATTGTGACCAAGCATGGTCTAATAATGTGTTAGTGATGACCACGCCGGGTCTATTAGTAAATGGTGACCACGCAGGGTCCATTAGTAAAGTGCGACCACACGGGGTCGTTACATATTGTGTGACCGATTGTTAAGTTGTCCGAATAGACTAAAGTGAAGAACTATAAACACCCCTGCTAACAATGGAGTAGGTCTCGCGGGAAACATCAGTATCAGTTACTTTTGGCGCAAAGAACTGTAGTGAGCGAGCGTGGGAAGTTTTCGGATGGCCGCGCAGTTTTCTTCGTGTTAAGTCGGAAAATGTAGTCTTGTCGACTGAACGGTAGTTCGCGATCACGTTAAGAAGGAATCTAACTAAACTCTGAATCGGTGACTGTCCGTTGTTAGTTTTCGATATCCACGAAAACTGTAGGGTCTAAGTTGGTGGGCCCGGAAGCTGCAGTGAGGAAGATGGAAACGTGTGCCCAGAAGCATGGGTCTGAGCTGATGACGTGATCATCTCGAAGGGATTTTGTCAGCTGTTCCAGAGAGTTTTCTTTTAATTGGATCCGACTTTGCAGAAAGGAAAGTGAAGTGAAAAACTTAGTGCTAAAGTGAAACGTGATTACTTTGATAACAAAGAGTGCTCTCGTATTCAGTGATTAAAGTGATTGTCACAAAACGGTGAAGAAAAAGCGCTATATTCAGAACAATGGTAGAGATCTCAAAACAGGCTAGCCTTTGGTTATGTAAGTAAATGTAGTAATATTCAGTAATTATTTTTAACTCAAACATTACAAGAGTGTGGAGCTACAGAATATTTTTTCTTCAATACAATCCAAAGTACCGCTTTAATCCTCGTATTAACTTGACCTTTATAAACCGAGGACAAGTGGGAACTCAGCGGCATTTCACTTTAAATTTTATAATTGTTTACTAAAGGGTGTTCTTTAATAAATGTAATTTTTATTGGATACGCAACTTGACAGTATTAATAAAACCTGAAAAGGAATTGTTTCCCGCTGAACGAAAGCTAGAAACGACGCAAAATCCAGCTTTATCGTTACATGGCGCCGAAAAACGGGAACTGCTTTGGATTGTATTGCTGAAAGAAAAAAATAATAGCGAGCATTGTTTGTAAACTGTCGAGTGTGTTTCTTTGTATTGATTTTTGTATAATATAAAAAACACGGGAACTACTTTTGCTTATTGGTTAAAAGAAAACACACTCCCGTGTCCAGACATTCTGTCGTCAAGCGAAGTTGAGTTGCGTCAGCTGTTAGGCTTAAAGGAAAAAACTGACACCTCTTTGTTTTGTGTTATCGGAAAGGGGAGAAGTAGGTCAGCAGAAACGACAACATGAATCGTATAACAGTGTCACCTTATGAGAAGAATCAGACCCCCGAAATTCCCTGGGATACCGTGTTAGATTGCTGCGGGAAAAGACTGGACATTGATTGCGTTGTTGAATGTACATTTTGTAAGAAATGGTCGCACAGAAAATGCGAAGATATGAGTGAAGAGGAGTTTAAAAAATTTCAAGATAAGCCTGAGGAATTTTTTTCTTGTGAGCGTTGTCGAGATCAGCTGGAGAATGAAACATCTAGAAAGGGAAAAGACAATGAAATTCCACAGGGTGTCTCTAAAGTAGTCGACAAATTTAAAGAAAAGGAAGATAATAGTTTTTGATGAGAGCTGTGATTTGAAATCTGTTTTGTTAAGCTTGAGAAAGGATCAGCTTAGATTTAGGGAAGAAGATAAGCTAGAGTGGAGTAGAGATAAACACGAACTACTTAAAATTATGGAACAAAACAAGTTAGAACAGGATAAAATATTTGATATCCTATATCAGAGTATAGAACAGACTAAACGCACTTTTCGGGAAATAAGCGACCGATTAGGGGAAAAAGTAGAGAAATTAGAAGTTAGGGCACAAGAGAATGATCAGCAGAAAGCCAGTGCTTTGGGACGGTCTGCCAATCCGCGGCGTAATGTGGTCGTTGTCAAAGACGAACCAACTCAAATAAAATCGAGGTTTTGTGGAAATCAAAAGAATTCTGAAAAGATACAAGATCTTTGTAAACAAATAAGTGCGTTAGAAAGAAAGATGGCAGATAATCAGGCTAGAATGAAAAATGAATTAGAAGAGGTAATACTTAATGTTAGGGACGAACTAACCTTCAAATTGCAGTTTAATAATAATAATTGTTTGAGCAACGAAAGAGAAAGCAGAAGACGACAGCCGACGGGAATGCAGTCTTCTAATTCAAGTGATATTGTGATGGGCTATAGACGACGACAAAATAAGAAATTGAAAGAAAAGGAGGAAAGGAGAAAACATTGATAGGTGATGACAAGGAAACTGAAACTTCGTCATCAATCAGTTTCGAAAGAGTTTTCAGGGAGGCGTAGTAAAAAAAAGAAGCTGTACCGAAAGTATGTAGAGTCTGAAAGTTATATAGAGTCTGAAAGTTCTGCAGGTAGGGAGAAGAAAATTTGTAAAAGAGAAAAAGACTTCAAATATCTTCAAGACACAAGTAGTAGACAAGAGGTCGGCATTAAGTATAGTGAAATTACTAAAATAAAATAAAAATCTCTGGAGAAATGGATGCGCAACTTCCATCAGAATTTCTGCAGGACCTACAGGAAAGTTTAACTTTAATGGCCTTGAGTGATCAACAGTATTTGAATGTAATCCCCTTTGTTCTTGTGAAGACAGCTAAACTGTGGTTTATGGAAAATAAACACAAATTGAACAACTATGGTACTTTCAAGAGAAAATTTCTGAAGACCTTTGAATCCCAAGATGTTAAATCTACCAGACTGACGCAAATTCTTGTGCAAAAATTTGTGCCAGGTAAAGGAAAGAGCTTAGAGGAATTCTTATGACACAATGCCAGACAGCTTAAACTGCTACAACCCTGTTTGTCCGAAGACAATTGTATAAGCTTGATTGTTAATCAACTCCCATTTTGATTGAGAGAAATACTCTTAACAGTTAGATGCAAATCTTTATCTGCTGCTGCTGACTTGGTACGCAGACGTGAATTGCTCTGGTTGGAGCAGAAGAATCAGTCTTCCTATCGGAGTAAGAAGAATGATGAAAGAAGACAGAGGGAGAGAGAGAACAGAGCTACAACGTTAGAAATGTAAATGTAATTTCAAATTCTCCTCGTGGAGATGATTTTACAAATGAACAGAGTGGAAACAAAAAATGATTCGGCAACGGAGATAGGAGCCCGATCTCAAATAGAAACGGATTCAATATGGAAGAGAACGTAACTATGGAAGAAATTCCAGATTTCAGTGGCGGTCAAGAAGTGGAACCCAGGCCAATGATCCTCACCAACAGTCCACTATTAGGGAGACACAGCATCGAACATATGAGCGAAATTACTCTCCAATTAGACGATATGGAAGTAGTGAGACTACTATAGCAGAAGTTCATCATGGAATTGATCCAGAAAACGAAGAAGCTCTAAACCACTAGACAGTGAGCGGATAGAGGAAACAACTAAGGAAGATGACAATGAAACTATGTTCAAAACTATTCAAATTGACAAGAATGATAACTCAAAAATGAATAATTTAGAATATTTTCGAAATTTTGATGTGTACTGTTCGGGATATTTAGAAGAAAAGAAAAATAAAATTTTAGAAATTCTCGAACAGATCCATAAAAGAGAAAATGAATGTGCGAGAAATTCACACGAATATAAGGTCGAGTACGGACCAGAAATTGTTGAAAAATAGTATGTCGATTGTTGAAAGGTTTGTGTACAATGAATATATGAATATATATACTATATAAACTAGAATGTTAAATGCTGTAAAGTTATTGATTAACAATTAATGATGTCTGTTGTATGAAGGTATATATTTGATGAAAGGTTTTCGTAAAATGTTCATTATGCTTGAGTGTTGACTAATTATTATTATGTATACTTAGTTGAGAATATTCTTACTCTACGGTATATATCATGTTAAAGGAAATATGGAAATTGTAATCCGATTTTTTTTAAATGTATGTACGAGGGTAGGATAAAAATTCAAGGAGAAGGAAAGAACTTTAAATGACATTATCTCTCCTTGCAGTCCATATAATGTCTCTTTGGGAGACCGATTGTTAAGTTGTCCGAATAGACTAAAGTGAAGAACTATAAACACCCCTGCTAAAATTGGACTAGGTCTCGCGGGAAACAGCAGTGTCAGTTACTTTTGGCGCAAAGAACTGTAGTGAGCGAGCGTGGGTAGTTTTCGGATGGCCGCGCAGTTTTCTTCGTGTTATGTCAGAAAATGTAGTCTTGTCGACTGAACGGTAGTTCGCGATCACGTTAAGAAGGAATCTAACTAAACTCTGAATCGGTGACTGTCCGTTGTTAGTTTTCGATATCCACGAAAACTGTAGGGTCTAAGTTGGTGGGCCCGGAAGCTGCAGTGAGGAAGATGGAAACGTGTGCCCAGAAGCATGGGTCTGAGCTGATGACGTGATCATCTCGAAGGGATTTTGTCAGCTGTTCCAGAGAGTTTTCTTTTAATTGGATCCGACTTTGCAGAAAGGAAAGTGAAGTGAAAAACTTAGTGCTAAAGTGAAACGTGATTACTTTGATAACAAAGAGTGCTCTCGTATTCAGTGATTAAAGTGGTTGTCACAAAACGGTGAAGAAAAAGCGCTATATTCAGAACAATGGTAGAGATCTCAAAACAGGCTAGCCTTTGGTTATGTAAGTAAATGTAGTAATATTCAGTAATTATTTTTAACTCAAACATTACAAGAGTGTGGAGCTACAGAATATTTTTTCTTCAATACAATCCAAAGTACCGCTTTAATCCTCGTATTAACTTGACCTTTATAAACCGAGGACAAGTGGGAACTCAGCGGCATTTCACTTTAAATTTTATAATTGTTTACTAAAGGGTGTTCTTTAATAAATGTAATTTTTATTGGATACGCAACTTGACAGTATTAATAAAACCTGAAAAGGAATTGTTTCCCGCTGAACGAAAGCTAGAAACGACGCAAAATCCAGCTTTATCGTTACATGGCGCCGAAAAACGGGAACTGCTTTGGATTGTATTGCTGAAAGAAAAAAATAATAGCGAGCATTGTTTGTAAACTGTCGAGTGTGTTTCTTTGTATTGATTTTTGTATAATATAAAAAACACGGGAACTACTTTTGCTTATTGGTTAAAAGAAAACACACTCCCGTGTCCAGACATTCTGTCGTCAAGCGAAGTTGAGTTGCGTCAGCTGTTAGGCTTAAAGGAAAAAACTGACACCTCTTTGTTTTGTGTTATCGGAAAGGGGAGAAGTAGGTCAGCAGAAACGACAACATGAATCGTATAACAGTGTCACCTTATGAGAAGAATAAGACCCCCGAAATTCCCTGGGATACCGTGTTAGATTGCTGCGGGAAAAGACTGGACATTGATTGCGTTGTTGAATGTACATTTTGTAAGAAATGGTCGCACAGAAAATGCGAAGATATGAGTGAAGAGGAGTTTAAAAAATTTCAAGATAAGCCTGAGGAATTTTTTTCTTGTGAGCGTTGTCGAGATCAGCTGGAGAATGAAACATCTAGAAAGGGAAAAGACAATGAAATTCCACAGGGTGTCTCTAAAGTAGTCGACAAATTTAAAGAAAAGGAAGATAATAGTTTTTGATGAGAGCTGTGATTTGAAATCTGTTTTGTTAAGCTTGAGAAAGGATCAGCTTAGATTTAGGGAAGAAGATAAGCTAGAGTGGAGTAGAGATAAACACGAACTACTTAAAATTATGGAACAAAACAAGTTAGAACAGGATAAAATATTTGATATCCTATATCAGAGTATAGAACAGACTAAACGCACTTTTCGGGAAATAAGCGACCGATTAGGGGAAAAAGTAGAGAAATTAGAAGTTAGGGCACAAGAGAATGATCAGCAGAAAGCCAGTGCTTTGGGACGGTCTGCCAATCCGCGGCGTAATGTGGTCGTTGTCAAAGACGAACCAACTCAAATAAAATCGAGGTTTTGTGGAAATCAAAAGAATTCTGAAAAGATACAAGATCTTTGTAAACAAATAAGTGCGTTAGAAAGAAAGATGGCAGATAATCAGGCTAGAATGAAAAATGAATTAGAAGAGGTAATACTTAATGTTAGGGACGAACTAACCTTCAAATTGCAGTTTAATAATAATAATTGTTTGAGCAACGAAAGAGAAAGCAGAAGACGACAGCCGACGGGAATGCAGTCTTCTAATTCAAGTGATATTGTGATGGGCTATAGACGACGACAAAATAAGAAATTGAAAGAAAAGGAGGAAAGGAGAAAACATTGATAGGTGATGACAAGGAAACTGAAACTTCGTCATCAATCAGTTTCGAAAGAGTTTTCAGGGAGGCGTAGTAAAAAAAAGAAGCTGTACCGAAAGTATGTAGAGTCTGAAAGTTATATAGAGTCTGAAAGTTCTGCAGGTAGGGAGAAGAAAATTTGTAAAAGAGAAAAAGACTTCAAATATCTTCAAGACACAAGTAGTAGACAAGAGGTCGGCATTAAGTATAGTGAAATTACTAAAATAAAATAAAAATCTCTGGAGAAATGGATGCGCAACTTCCATCAGAATTTCTGCAGGACCTACAGGAAAGTTTAACTTTAATGGCCTTGAGTGATCAACAGTATTTGAATGTAATCCCCTTTGTTCTTGTGAAGACAGCTAAACTGTGGTTTATGGAAAATAAACACAAATTGAACAACTATGGTACTTTCAAGAGAAAATTTCTGAAGACCTTTGAATCCCAAGATGTTAAATCTACCAGACTGACGCAAATTCTTGTGCAAAAATTTGTGCCAGGTAAAGGAAAGAGCTTAGAGGAATTCTTATGACACAATGCCAGACAGCTTAAACTGCTACAACCCTGTTTGTCCGAAGACAATTGTATAAGCTTGATTGTTAATCAACTCCCATTTTGATTGAGAGAAATACTCTTAACAGTTAGATGCAAATCTTTATCTGCTGCTGCTGACTTGGTACGCAGACGTGAATTGCTCTGGTTGGAGCAGAAGAATCAGTCTTCCTATCGGAGTAAGAAGAATGATGAAAGAAGACAGAGGGAGAGAGAGAACAGAGCTACAACGTTAGAAATGTAAATGTAATTTCAAATTCTCCTCGTGGAGATGATTTTACAAATGAACAGAGTGGAAACAAAAAATGATTCGGCAACGGAGATAGGAGCCCGATCTCAAATAGAAACGGATTCAATATGGAAGAGAACGTAACTATGGAAGAAATTCCAGATTTCAGTGGCGGTCAAGAAGTGGAACCCAGGCCAATGATCCTCACCAACAGTCCACTATTAGGGAGACACAGCATCGAACATATGAGCGAAATTACTCTCCAATTAGACGATATGGAAGTAGTGAGACTACTATAGCAGAAGTTCATCATGGAATTGATCCAGAAAACGAAGAAGCTCTAAACCACTAGACAGTGAGCGGATAGAGGAAACAACTAAGGAAGATGACAATGAAACTATGTTCAAAACTATTCAAATTGACAAGAATGATAACTCAAAAATGAATAATTTAGAATATTTTCGAAATTTTGATGTGTACTGTTCGGGATATTTAGAAGAAAAGAAAAATAAAATTTTAGAAATTCTCGAACAGATCCATAAAAGAGAAAATGAATGTGCGAGAAATTCACACGAATATAAGGTCGAGTACGGACCAGAAATTGTTGAAAAATAGTATGTCGATTGTTGAAAGGTTTGTGTACAATGAATATATGAATATATATACTATATAAACTAGAATGTTAAATGCTGTAAAGTTATTGATTAACAATTAATGATGTCTGTTGTATGAAGGTATATATTTGATGAAAGGTTTTCGTAAAATGTTCATTATGCTTGAGTGTTGACTAATTATTATTATGTATACTTAGTTGAGAATATTCTTACTCTACGGTATATATCATGTTAAAGGAAATATGGAAATTGTAATCCGATTTTTTTAAATGTATGTACGAGGGTAGGATAAAAATTCAAGGAGAAGGAAAGAACTTTAAATGACATTATCTCTCCTTGCAGTCCATATAATGTCTCTTTGGGAGACCGATTGTTAAGTTGTCCGAATAGACTAAAGTGAAGAACTATAAACACCCCTGCTAAAATTGGACTAGGTCTCGCGGGAAACAGCAGTGTCAGTTACTTTTGGCGCAAAGAACTGTAGTGAGCGAGCGTGGGTAGTTTTCGGATGGCCGCGCAGTTTTCTTCGTGTTATGTCAGAAAATGTAGTCTTGTCGACTGAACGGTAGTTCGCGATCACGTTTAGAAGAAATCTAAACTCTGAATCGGTGACTGTCCGTTGTTAGTTTTCGATATCCACGAAAACTGTAGGGTCTATGTTGGTGGGCCCGGAAGCTGCAGTGAGGAAGATGTGCCCAGAAGCATGGGTCTGAGCTGATGACGTGATCATCTCGAAAGGATTTTGTCAGCTGTTCCAGAGAGTTTTCTTTTAATTGGATCCGAGTTTGCAGAAAGGAAAGTGAAGTGAAAAACTTAGTGCTAAAGTGAAACGTGATTACTTTGATAATAAAGAGTGCTCTCGTATTCAGTGATTAAAGTGGTTGTCACAAAACGGTGAAGAAAAAGCGCTATATTCAGAACAATGGTAGAGATCTCAAAACAGGCTAGCCTTTGGTTATGTAAGTAAATGTAGTAATATTCAGTAATTATTTTTAACTCAAACATTACAAGAGTGTGCAGCTACAATTTTTTTTACCAATACAATCCAAAGCACCGCTTTAATCCTCGTATTAACTTGACCTTTATAAACCGAGGACAAGTTCGCGTTCATGTTCAACAACTGCATGGGGATTCTGCTCATCCCATATTCTACAGTTATGCCTATGCACTTTTCCGGAAATGTTTCCAGCAATTGTTTATGCCATTTAACAATGTAATGACGTTCTGGTGCTTCCTGTCCATATTGTTGCCGGAATCTTCTTTGTACCGTTACAGGAGACTTCAATTCTGCAAACCAAAAGCAGCACTCAACTTTCTGACGAACAGTAAACGGTGCCATTGTACAGACTACTCACGAACAAAGCCGCGCATGTGCTTAATTATGTTACGAGTTTTTCCCTTCTGGTGGTAAAAAAAAATCCTTTCTTCCCTCTTCCAAATAAACGTTATTTGACACTTCTATCGTTAACGATTGTTGAGTTATTTAAATTCTTTATTGGTATATTTTTTCTCGAACACACTGTATAACGATAGTACCGATATAAGATGGTAATTAAAGAACATGGTCGTTAAAAGCAGTAATTTATTTCAGCTTCAGAGCTGAAATTACAAGTAACCAATAGTCTTATCTCTCTTGCAGTTCAAGAAGAAGATCATTCAGATGCCGACTGCATTTTGATAGCAATATTTACAAGCAGAAAGGATGAATTACTTTATGCTAAAGACAGAGACTACACAGTTTCTAACATATGGAATCCATTTACAGCCGTTAAGTGTCCGTCACTTGCAGGAAAGCCTAAGATCTTCTTGATTCAGGTAGATTTGGATACGTTTTATACTTAGCAAACTGAAATTATAAAACAAATTCTAAGATCTTTACTGCCTGTAAGATTCATTAGATGTTGGTGTGCACTGTAAATTTACACTATAGCATAATTTATAGAGAGAAAACATACAAATTCAAATAGGGTTGGGATAATTGTAACCTCGTAACCAGTCAAGGAAACTCTGGCATGTCACTGCAGGATTGAACCGATAAGAAGCAGCGGTGGAGAAACATATTACTACATGTAACAGTATACTCAGCGTGAGGAGGCCAAAGCTAAATAATCTCTATTGTGAAATACAGATGGTCATGTTCCATATCAGATAACAAAGTAAAATGTATATGCCTATTCCATGCTCTTAGTTCTGATTGTAACTTTCTATGTAAGATCTACGAAAGTTCTGAGAACAAGTTACAAAAAATTGGGGTTGCTTCTAAAATATTAAGCTTCCTTAGACTTTCTGAATTTATATCTACAATAGTAGTTTCACCTATTTGCTGAAATTTTTATATAAAAAAATACAGATCGTTCGTGCATGCAATTTTTTTTGCACAACAAAACTTCAACTCCTCTAAGAAAAGATAAAATGTGGCGAACAGATTAAATTCAGAGCAGCTGATGTCCTGGTTTATTTATAGACACCAGGATTTAAGCGCATGCCCTCGAATGTATGCGGGTGGAGGCGGGCTTACATCGGGGGTCCCCTCTTTTATCGAAATCAAAAATACAATTTATTAATCCATTGAAACGTATTATTCCTAAAATAGCTGAACATTTAATATATGCACTAAGAAACATGTTCCTAAAATTTGATTTTCTGTTTTCAGACATGCTGCGAACCCGAACCACTGGCGGAATCTGAAGTATCGATTATTGACAAAATCGAAACAGATGTTCCAACCATTGAGTGCACAATCCCACGCTACTCTGATTTCCTAATAGTAAACAGCAAAGTCAGTAAAATCAGAGGTAAAGAACGGTCATAGACATATTGAAATATTTGGGCATTATGATAGAGTGATCTGATCAGATATACAAAATGAAAAGAAAAGGACACTCGTTGCACATTTGTTATTATTTATTTATTCCATACCAGTTAGAAATAAGTGTCTAGTTTTATTGAAATTAACTAGATTGTTGAACAACTGTTACAATTCTCACTCACTCACACACTCATTCTGCTCCAGAGTCAGTTCAATATGTGTAAAATTATCTTCACGACTGGATTTCTTCCAGCAGTTCCCTTCAACCTACCTGTCACTAATTTTCACAACACATTTCTTTCAATACTCAACTTTTCTTACACATATACTCTTCACGTGACTCAATCATTGAACAGAAGCTCTTCATCTATATAGGTATTACTTTTAGTATCTTGCTGTCAATTTTGGGAATATTTTTGTAGATATTTTTGAACATCGCACGAAGATTACATCACTACACAAGAGTATCCTCTTAAAATTACACAGTTCTTGAAAAAACTTGGCCCAGTTTTCAATGTATTTCAGGAAAATATAGAAATCGTTAAATATTTTGACAAATTCAGCTTCTCTGACGACACCACCTTCCACTAGCTGTTTTTTTTTTTTACTTCCCGAACAGCAGATGTAAATGTTGTTCCATTCCATTCACAATACGTTTTTTCAAGATTGTCAGTTCTGCCACTTCACTCTCACAAAATCTTCTGTTTCCCATCTTTTCTATGCAATTACTGCATACTTCAGGCTGGCTATGAATGAACTTGAAGTACAGAATGAACTGTGTGTCATTATAAAAGTCTCTCAAGATTTTGTGTTTTCTATGTTGTGAAAAAATATGAGACCATCAAACATCTCAATCATTACTTCCATTGCTGACACCAAGGAAAGACACCTGGTATTTACGCTTCCAAACATTGACGTGGAGTCAACTTCTTCTAACTTGAAGAAACTATCAACTCTAACTTTAGAAATGCGAAAAATGTTGGAACACTTTGTTAATTATTGATTATAAAATGCAGTTTTTTTTCCTTTCTCGCTTAGTAATGATTTTAACTTACGAAGTACCTATTGGGTTGAACTAAGTTAATCAATTCAACTTCCATCCTTACTTGTTATATTGTGAATTCTTAGAATATTTTTTCTAATTGCCCACCAATTATATTTCCCTGTCTAAGTTTTTGTGCATTATGGTTGCTAAACACATAAGATTAAAATATTAAAAATTATTTTCTGTTGGAACATATACACTGAAAACAAATCTACAAAACTGAACGGGTAATCCAACAACAAATTTTGATTAACAAAATATTTGCTTTAAAGATATAAACATTTCATTTGGTAGGTTATACAGTACAGTAAATTCAAATTCTACTTTGCACAATATTTGTTAGTATTATTAATGAAATATGTCACGAATGAAATGTAGCAAATGCACTTTGATTCTATATCAGATATGCATTTAGAGAACATAAGATTATAGTAGTGTAATTGATGATACTACTGGGTCGATAAAGTATGAACCCCCCTCAGGGAGATTTGGCTACACTTAAAACAAGCTCAACATGCCCATATGAGTTTTTTGCTCAAGTGTGGAACCCTGTCTAATCCAAGATTTTTGTAAAAATGCCCTCGGGAATTTCCCGTGAAAGTATGACCCCCCTCAGATTGATTTGCCTACACTTATAAAAGGCACTTCTGTGAGATTGTTGTCCATAAATTTGTTAAAAATATGCCCCTCTTGATATTTTTTTGGCTACACTTACAACTAGGCCAAACGTATTAACACACACACACACACACACACACACACACACATTGACCTTGACCTTGAGATGACCTTGACCTTGACCACACCTACACCCACATACACACCCACACCCACCCACACCCACCCCCATACACACCCACACACACCCACACCCACCCACACATATTTACTTCCGGCCCACTTGTGGCCTATTTCTGGTTTATTTATATTGCATCATGTTTTGCAACAAATTATTACCTAATATTATGCAAAAAATTATTAGACATGTGTTGTTTTCTGATTGGTTGGTTATGACATAATGTGATGATGTGTTATATTCTGATTGGCTTACTGTTTCAGATGTTTTCAATGCGGTCTGTGCTTAGGCTATATAAAGAGATTTTGCATTGCATATCAGCCAGTATTGTGAGAGTTGTTGAAGAGTAAGGGTGTGTTGTTGCAGTGCTGCTCATATTTTTTAAACACAAAAATATTGCAGATTTGTATAAATTGAATTACAAATCTATTTGATTTAATATACAGAATTTTTAACAACCTGTCATAGGTTTATTAAGTATAAAGTTTTGATTTGGACCCCAAGAAATTTTATATAAATAGCAAAGCCAAAAATATTAACACACACACACACACACACACACACACACACCCACAGATTTGTCTACCCTACCATGCGAGGACATGAGCAGATCACATACAATACGAGGACATGGCTCAACTGCAATTAGTAGCGCTCAAGAAAGACGTTTTATTGAGATGAAACACCACGCGCATCGGCATACTAAATGGCTAAATAATAACGAAGATATGACAACTTTTCTCCTTACAGGCATGTAACAGACATTACGAGGACGGTCCTCTAACTGTAGGTCATCTGTATAACCAAATGTACACCTGTGTTTCGTGTGCACAGGTCCTCGCATCGCACATAATTCTATCAACGATGCGAGGACATTGATGTCCTCGAACTGTAGATTCTGCAACAAACGAAATGAGGACCTGAGTGTATGTATGTTGCCGCAGCTGGTGCACCACAGGGGGCAGGGAGAGGATCGGATAAGGAGGGATGTGGCTATAGCGAAGGGAACTGTTCTAAATGAAAGCCACGTGTTTCCTTCTTTGAAGTATACCGTGTTGCGGTTAGCAAACTTACAACTTAAAAAGACTCCTGAGGGTCTGGATTCCATTTTAGAAACAATGCCAGAAATGGAATTTCTGATCCAAGAAAAAAAGTTTTCCAGGTAGTTTCACTGAACCTTCTCAGAATGTATAACGTGATACTGTTTCTAATTATAATCTAATTTAATCTAATTAATCTTATGTAATAAATTGTATATCTCTTTTAATCGTACTTTTAACCAGCCACCTTTCTCTAGGGATGGCCAAAAAAATCCTCATTCGGAGAATTTTAAAACCGGATTCGGAAAATATAATATCAGGATTTCGGAGGGAATCCAATCCGGATTTCAAAGGGAATCCAGATTTCAGAGCGAGAAGAATACCGGAGGCAAGACAGGTTCTGGAATGATAACGTATTACAGAGAGAAAGCAAATTTTGGAGGGAAACTGATTTCGAGCCATATTTTCAATAATTGCCTCATGAATTTAACAATATACTCTAATCTACCAACCCAATGTCAGACTGTCTTCCACGTAGTACACCCTGTACTGCATTTAGCAGACTAACGAAACTATGGCGTCTGGACTCACAGCCAGTACAATCCTATATGGAGCTTTTTTGTGGTTATGTGATTTGCCCATGTTTGTTTGTGATTGTCCTTTTGTCTGCTTCATCTTATCACAATTCATCGTCAATGTAGCAATTGAAGGGCATCAGGGAGGGGACACATACATGAGGGAAGTAGGGAGGCCATATCAAGATTCAGACAGGAAAGATAGATTGATTGAGTTGGTGTTTTAAGTCCACTTTATGCACAGTAAGGCCAATTGGGACTGGACCTACAGTTTAAAGTGTGATCCGACAGGAGAGATAGGAATGATAGCCAAGAGGCTTTACGACAGGTGACGGACGACATCGGTTACTTTGCAATCTATCAAAATATCGCTCTTGTGAAACTGCTACGACAGATAAGGAGTCATCGAGCAATGTGGGCATGTTTGGCGGAAAGAGAGAACTGTTGTACAATACTACTGCACATTGCTTTTCAGTTAGCCAACTATTCCTCTTTCTCAGTTTGGAATTAGCTGCAAACATATTCAGTAGACTTAGTTACGTACAATTTAAACATTTAAAATAAGCGTGAGCCAGGATGGATCGAATTCGAAATCTGGATTCCATTCAAAATCCGGATTCCCTCCGAAATCCGGATTCTCCGTTTTTACTATACGGATTCCGGATTTTTTTTTAAAAAAAAACAACGGATTTGGCCATCTGATATTTCTACATATGTATGACTTTTCCAATAATATTACATGGAAACTTTCTTAGAAATATTAGCGAAAGTAGAAATCTTCCTTTCTACTTGTTTTCCATTCATTTGCACTGTATGGATATTTTATTTCGTACTGATGTGTATGAGACTTCACAATCATCAGAAAATACATTGTAGTGCCTGTCAGAAGGAAAATATATATATTTCGAATTTATTTTTCTTATTTTGCGTCGCCATTCTACCTTTTTCTTTAATCGCGACGATGATGATGAATGATGAAAATTTGTTACATGAAAGGGTTTATCAAATTACCGAAATCCGATAAAGTTAAAGATAAAACAACATAAATTTCATGAATAAAATTGTCCTTCATTGTCATCTGACAAAATACAATTATGCCAGATATTAGCTCATCAGGTGCTTCGAGTGGATTGATTGATTGAATGATTTGCTTTATTTTACTTCGCCTTTAGTGCCACTTTTGCCTAATTTGTGAAGATGAGGATGAGTGATGATATGATTAAATTGATGAATGGACACTCACAAACATCCACGCCCATGCCGGGATTTGAATCCGGGACGCCTGTCGTCGTAGCGCAATGTGCTAACCACTCCGCCACGGGGGCCGGCTGTTTCGAGTAGAGAAATGCACCAAGTTTATAATCATAACATTAATAATAATATATAAAACTAATGGTTTCATTGCAAATGACGTATTTAGGGGGCAGGGGGTCTTTTTCCCCAAAGTTCATGGTATTATTTAAAACGCCATCCCAGTTGTATTATTACGACACAGAATGTACACATAATTCTGATTCCGAAGCTTTTGGATATATTCATGCAGTAGTTCCCAACCTTTTTTTACTGACCACGCCCTTCACCAAACCCCTGCAATCACGACACACGTTCATTTGAATTTCTAATTATTATTATTATTATTATTACATACAATTATATGTAGTATCAGAGCGCTTTGAGTACACTGATAAACAAACACTGTAAATTCACCTTACAGGGGTGACTGGATTGTAACAAATAGACGTCCACAAAAGGCAAGTTTCCTCGTTCTAAACAAAGGTGAGTTTTCCTTCATGAACTTGGAAGCGCATTTACACGCCCGCGAAATGATGGATGGTTATACTCACCCGAGCTGAGGGGGTGCATTTGCACTGTGTGCAGATGAAAGGGTGTAAATACACTCCCTTAGCCAGGGTAAGCATATTCACCACACACATTTTCTAGAGGAATAATTACAAAGCGTAGACTAGTGTGAGAAAACTCGCCCCTGCTTAGAAATTGGAAACTGGCTCTTTGAGGACTCCTATTTGTGACAAAACTCGCCTCAAAAGTCGTAAACTACTGACTCTTCATGCAGTTCATCTGATGATCATTCATCTTCATCGTCGCGATTAGTCAAAATTGGTAGAAAATCGGCATATAAAAAGATCAAGTCCAAATTGAAATTAAGCACTTTGGTAAAATAGTTGCACTGCTAGCACACGCATATGCCGAGTATGTTGGTTCACGCTAGATATTATAAAAGGTATAAAGATCAAGTCGCACCATCATAAAAAATGGAAACAAAAACAAGGGAATGTAGGGTATCATGAAGCTAACTTTAAAGCCCTAAGAACGAAATTAAAAGCGGAAATAAACAAAGCTTACCAAAACTACCTTAACAGCTGCGAAGCTAATCTGACTCGCGCCCCAAATCTATTTTGGTCTTTAGTTAAGAATCAAAGGAAGAATCCACCAGCCCAACCAACCAAACTCAATGGTGAACCTATCGATAACAATAACATCCAGAATGTTTATGCTACATATTTCGAATCTGCCTTTTCCGCGGAACCGTCCTCTTACGAAACCACACGTACGAACGCGCTCCCGAAATCCCAACTTAGTATCTTAAGCATCCCAGAAATCTCCCTAAAAGAAATCGAAAAAGCCATCAAGAAACTCAAACCAAAAAGAGCAGCTGGACCGGACCTAATCCCCCCCTACGTTATTAAAGGTTGCTCAGAGGCGCTCAAGTTCCCTCTCCACACCCTCTTTAATTTAATCTTGAAAACAGAAAAATTCCCCGCAAGTTGGAAAACGACGGAGATTTGTCCAATCCAAAAGCGGCAGATAAAACACATAAGTAACTACAGACCAATCGCGAAACTGTCAGCTCCAGCTAAACTCTTTGAGCAAATAATTTATAATCATATTTACTCTCATGTCAAACCTATCCTTTCTCCACACCAGCATGGATTTGTACAAAACCGTTCAACTGTGACTAATCTCGTCGAATTAACAAATTACGTTGCGTCAACTATTGACGATAAAGGACAGGTCGATGTAATATACACGGACTTTTCAAAGGCCTTCGACACGGTACACCACGATACTTTAATTCAGAAACTAGCTTACATCTGCCTCTCCCCGCAACTTATAAAACTACTTGCTTCATATTTACAGAATAGACGACAATATGTCATGCACCAAGGACTAAGGTTCTCCTATTACGTAGCCAGCTCCGGTGTCCCCCAAGGTTCGAACCTAGGCCCCCTGCTGTACTTGATTTTCATTAACGATTTACCAGATGCACTAAAAAACTCCGAAAAATTAATCTTTGCTGACGATGTCAAAATTTTCAAACAAATTAAAAGTGATCACGACTGTACGAAATTACAAGACGAACTTAACGAAGTACTTGATTGGTGCAAGAACAACAAGGTTAATCTCAATCTCAAGAAATGCAAAGTAGTGTCATTCACACGTAACAAACATCCCATCCAATATTCATATAACATTTCCGACATAGAAATCCTAAGAGAGAATACCGTAACTGATCTTGGAGTCACTTTTGACAAAGTTTTAAATTTCCAGACACACACTGCGCGCATCCTCAGTGAAGCGCACAGGAACCTAGGATTTGTGATGAGAATGTGTAGCCAGTTTAAGAAAAAAGAAACCTTTTTGCTACTTTACTATACGTTTGTCAGATCAAAACTTGAATATGCCTCAGTCGTTTGGAACCCGTTATTTATAAAGGAAATCGAAAAAATAGAGAAACTCCAAAATAAATTCTTAAGGTATTTAGTATATAAATTAGATGGCATTTATCCAAAATTCACTTCGGGTGACATCTTACGCAAAATGCTGAGTGTCACGTCCCTTGAAAAAAGAAGACAGATGCACCAGTTAACATTCCTTTCGAAACTTGTCAATGGAAAAACAGACTCCTCCGCACTTCTCGCAAAAATAAACTTTTACGTTCCATGCTCAAAATTAAGACCCAGAAATGACCTCTTTAAAATTTCACGCGGTAGAACCAGGATGGCTGAAATGGATCCCATGAGGAGGATGTGCGCGTTGTACAATATAGTCTCCAATAATAACCCTGACATTGATCTATTTAGACCTAAAAGCAAACTTATTATGTGAACCCTGTATAATAGCATTGTAACCAAATATGTTGTATACTTTATGATATACCACCCTTGTATTATATATTGTTGTTATGTAATGATTATTCTGTTCCGTCTTATACGTAGTTATTTTCTACTTGTCTTTGTTGTTTTCTCTTACTAATTTTTAATTACTTGTTTTGTCAATATGTATGTAAACTGAACTCAGTTAACCTCAAAGCACTGTAACTGGGCATTTGCCTGTAGTGTTTAATAAATAAATAAATAAATAAATAAATAAATAAATAAATAAACTGACTATTACAATCGCACGATAGCAGCAAGTAGAAAAATTAAACTTATCATTGCTACCGGTGTTGACCCTTTGGTATAGATATTCTCAAAATAAAACGACGTATTATAGGGTAGGTAGCAAATAGTAGAAAAGCAGTATGGAATATGGAACCATTCCAAATGAAATTATATGTATTTCGCCATCCACTTACTGGGGTTTCTACACTTTTTTTAATGTCGTGTTTTCAGACATGGGCGAGGGAGGCTTAGCCTAACCTGGACCGAGACCCCTTTCATCGTATTTCACAATGTCCTTCCATGCTTCTTCTTCTCATGCATGTCAGAAAGAATTTATAAGTTTATTGATATCTAATAAATTTGCATCTCTTAGCCTATATCGCAAACGAGAACCTTTACTAGGGGCAAGTAAGGAGGTACAATGCATTCCATTCAATTTCAAAATTTTAACTAATAATTCAGTTTAAATTATCGATTTGTTTAAAAGAAAAAATAGTAATTTGTTCTTGCTCAATACGCTAGCACCACGTTGATTTGTATATTAGTCATATCAACTTCATACTTATTACGAACTATGAAAACTAGCCCTCTCACCGGTAAAATTAATATTGTTGTCCATTTTAAAAAATAGAAAGAAGAGTAAAAATCTTCTCACTTGCTCTCCTTGCAATGAAAGTGCTTTTGAAACCATCATAACAACTTTTCTAAAAAATAATACAATTCTGATAGAAGAATTTAGTTATGTGTATGAATTCAAGGAATTCTATTCTCACTTTGAACAAAAAAAATAAAAAACATCTCTAGTTGCAGTTCATGTTTCATTTCTGTTTAACTATTGAAAGTAAAAGTATCATGTTTTACATGTTTGAAACAAGCTCTCCCCCACTAACCAGTAACCCGTAAACGCCTCCTCAAGAGATCAATCCAAGCTACAGGCCTGCGTGTTGTCAGAGTTTGGCATGTATTTTACCAGAAACACTACCGAAGACACGATTTCCGTTTGCATATTCATATTGGTCTGCAAAAACTCTTTCACAATACTTTAAAAACATCAGAAGGAAATATTCTGAACGTGCGAATTGAAAAAAAAATACTAATAAAAATAGCAATGAAAGCTAAGCAATTTGGAACAAGTAACATATGCACTGGAATATATAAAAACATGAATATTTTCAGTGGTGGTTGTTCAAGAGAATATTCACCCTTCAGTACGTATGATTCTTCCGTCCTCTGAGCACTCCAATGTGTGAGCAAATACTGATTAGTTTAAATAATTTCAGGCAAGAACTTTAGAAACTCTAGTGCAGTTTAGAGTCATGCGATTGGTCAGTGTAGGGACACTGAAGACAGACCTTTCAGCCTTATATTGTTTTCAGTGAAAAGCGTGGAACTACGGGAAAAAAAAAGGGTGCGACTCAAACGAAATGCGTTAGGGGTCAATCAAGTAATTTTCGAAAACTCACTAAAGATGGGGAAAGCTGTCATAAATTACCGATCTTTCGAACCAGAATGTCCAACCCTTCTGGTAAAATTGATGAGGCTATGATAGGGATGAAAATGTTAAAACATTTAAGAGAGAAGGGTCGGTAGAGAAAGCGTGCAGAGGGATTGGGAACAAGGGGGGGTGTTGCACATAAACTCGGAAAAACACAATAAAAAGGAGCCTGTTTTTAAGAATTGGCCTCAATGAGAGAAACATCCCTCAGATGGTTAAGGGGTTACATAATGGCACGTGTGGAGTTAGAAGGCTGGGGTCAAGAAGAGAAAGTGAAGAGATCTCCCCCTTCAGAAAGTGAAAACCGTCACTCTCTTCAGATTTATTGTACTTCCCTTGTTAGTTCTAACACTTTCCCTTATTGGAGTAAACACTCTACGAACAAAGGCGGTACGAACTTTACCCTGTGGGTGAACCACTTCGTGGGGCTTCTTTTAAGATATTCAACGATCTCTAAAGGGCCACAAAGATTATAGATTATATTGATATTGACGGTATTTATGTGCAAGCTGATTATCTTTAACGATACAATAGTAAATCTAAATGTTGAATTGCATGATTTATTTATATTTCTGGCTATTTTACATCAATGTTTACAGGTTTCGCTTGACCATGACAATGAAAGATGAAGTAATAAATTACGGAAGTGCAATTACCGGAATTTGTTTGACGGCACAGAGAACGTCAATGGTATGAGATTTTAAGGGAACATATAGTACGAGATTGCGACTATTTTAATCTACTTTATTTAGTTGCTTTTGGATCGTTAGGGGTGAAATTTGAAAAGTCAATGAGGCAACGAACGAAATGATGAGTGATAAGTTTTGAAGTAATCTTAAAACTTTAGCCATTATATTTATTTTAGAAAGTAGGTAATGTCCCCTTCCCCCTGGATACCGCCATAATTGGATCTGTACTTTAAAGCGGGGTCTGAACCAATGTGCAATGTTCCTCCATCGGGATCAAACTCGATAAGCCTTGATTTAAAAGTCACAATGTTAGGTTCTACATTAACATCGAGATCCATCGTGTACCTCCGTGTCAACCATAGCTTCTGAGACACTCATAAGTGAGTATCTCAGAAACTACAACAGCCAGAGAGACAAAATTTTGGGATTGTTAAATTTAACACACAGCTAAAACACCACCACTAGACTCTGCGAAAGTTCGGCTCCCCAATCCCTGGTTTAACTCCGGCCTTCGGGATTACTTCCCTTCCCTTGTATTATCCTTTCAATCTCTCCTTCCACCTCACCTTGCGTGCCAAGCGAGCAGATTATATTTGCGCCGGAATTACGAAGGGGGGGGGGGGGGGGTCACATAACATTTATATTTTTAGTCCCTGGTTCGTTACACATGTACAGAAAGTGAAAAAAATATTTTGTTAAAAATGGACAGTAACTGCAGTTCTTGGAGTTACTTCAGCAAATCATAACATTTCTAGTAGGATTATATGGATTTATTATACGTTGGTATTATTTACATATTTACAAAGTGTTTCCATACTTATGTGCATTTACATAATCAACCAATTGCCTTAATTCAAGCAAATTCGTACCTATGGCCTAACCATTGGTACTTTCATTAACACAGAGTTAGCCTAACTATCTCTGTAGCCTGCCCTCGACTTACTTGATATTCCGACTAGTCTTGCGTTTCCTTACGCAGCATCCTCATTCAGCCCGCTAGGCATTCTGATGCGATTCGGCAATATCGTACAAATGCAAATCTTTTCCTAATTGGGAATCTTGGGGATTTCAAACAGGGGTTAGCTTTACCAAATGCTACATATATTTTCCATCATTAGTTTAGCCACCATAAGTGAACTAAAACTAAGACTCTCGAAGCTGTTCATTTGCCAAGTATTACATTTTCTATCATTCAGTCTTGCCACCCTGAGTGGACAAGACTTTCGAAGGGTCTTCGTAGTTGTGAAGGTAGTAAAAAACTGTTGTTTTTTTCTAAAGCCCAACTGGCCCTTCTTTATAGTCGGGGTAAATGTCCGTGAACGTGAACCCCGTACCTTCAACCCGACCATTACAACTCCTACTTCTTAATTTCTGTCTAGCTTGGGTATTACTTGACCTTTTATTTGAAAGATTGAGGGGCTCCCCGATGGCGCAGTGGTAGTGTCGTCTCCTTGTAATCAAGGGGTCTCTTGTTCGATACCCGATGGAGGCTCATAGTGGTTCGGATCCCACTTTAAATTGTAGGTCCAGTCCCGATTAGCCTTACGGTGCATAAAGTGGACTTAAAACACCAAGTCAATCAATCAATCTTCAAGGATATTCGAATTTCGAAGATTGCACCTGACAAGTTGGATTGTGGCACGTAATAATAATAAAATGTCAGATTGACGAGTATGAAGTGGAACTCTAGAAGCTGTGAAAAACATCTGAATTTTTCAATCACATGTGATTACAAACGCATTTCAATGAGTGTACGTAACTATTAAAGGCTGTACCAAAGATGTGAAAAATACTATACGGCCGTAGGACGGACTAGCTATTGGGACAAGAATGCATTTCTCCCCTTGCCCAACACAATAATCGTCCCTTGTACTTGGCATCAGTCAAAAGAAGAGAAACGTAATGAAGGGGTCCCAGGTTCGCTACCCGGTGGAGGCACATAGTGGTTCGGATCCCACTATAAACTGTAGGTCCAGTCCCAATTAGCCTTACTGTGAATAAAGTGGACTTAAGACACCAACTCAATCAAAACTCAAAAGAAGAGAAACGGATTTACGAAAACAAATGGTTTCTAAATCGAAATCCAATGTCCGTGTGCAACGGTAACAGTTGTCGCTGAGGTTGTATTAACATGTTGCTAGAAAAATTCTGGATTCCTCTCTACTTACACGTTATTTTTTCTTAAAAAAAAACTGGTCACCGCACTACAATTCAAAGCAAGCTAAGTGCATCTGGAGTACACCATTATGCTTGCAAGGTAAAGCACCCGAAAATATAAATTTGTGTCTGATATTTTGAAATTCCTTTGAAACAATAGCCATGATTATGACAAAAATAAATTGATTTCTTGAAGGAACAATATTAAAGATGATGGAAGTATCCTAAACCTGCTGTTCCTAGACCTATTTGAGATTACTAGGTTATTTTACGTCGCTTTTCTGCCACTTTTGGCTAATCGAGACAGTGAGTATGACTGATGATTTATGAAACTGATGAAGGGACACTCACAAAGAACAATCAACACCAGACAGGGATCCGAACCCAGGACCCCTGGCGTCGTAGCGTGCTCAGAAAGCCACTACGCCAGGAAGTCTGCTCCTAGGCTTACCTGAATTGACATTGGTTTATTTTGGGAATCTCTCACATAGTATGGTGTTACAAGTACAGACTTTTACAAGAAAGTTATGTTCTCTTTGGTATAATGATACAGCATCTTTTACAAACATACTCTCATCGCATGAATTCCAAAAAAATATATAGTAGCGTGCCAAAAATGGGGGCTGGAGGAGATTATTATCCCCCTTTGGCCCAGTAAAAAGAATGTCAAAGCAGGAAAAGGTGGCGAAATGATGACTGACTATTGTAAAAATGTATAAGTGCCCCCCCCCCCCCAATTTCGTAAGTCCTTGGTACGCCACTGTATCTAGAGTTTTGTCTTTAAACCCAGTTTATGCACAAGATGGCTAATCGGGACTGGGGATTTGCAGTTTAAAGTGGAATCCGGACCACTTGTACCTCCACCCTGCATAAAACCCGGTACCCTTTGATTGCAAGGAGGTGACATTACCACTACGTTATCCATCAAAGAAATAAAAGCTAAAACTATCCTACAACTTTTCAAGACATGGAGTGTTCCACTTGGAAGAAAGAAAGGGAGGAGAAATGGCTGTTCCACTTTCTGATAAGAGAGGAAGCGTGATAATTTACATTGACATTTCTTAACATTTTGATTTTTTTTTTCTCGAAAATGGGACGAGCCCCAATGATTTTTTATTTCCATGTGTTAGTACATGTATTCAGCTACAATATATCATACCACGTTTTTTGCTACCCTTCCGCTGTTTTGAGATAAGCCTAAATCTAAAGTTGCCGATTTCGCAGTTTTTGAGTGTTTAAATCTGCGTCAATATCCAAGTAATGTGCTATATCAGGTAGCTTTCCCTAATAGTGAGTTTCCATGCCCAGTAAAAAAAAATGGGGTAGTGTTACTTAACCAAGATATTAAGGGCCAAAAACAGGCAAAAACTGCATTTTGGACCCTCTTTGTTGCCGCATAACAATGGAAAGCAACAATACCCCATCAAAACAATTAAATGTATACAAGCAGTCTTATAATAACAGTATATCAAAACAAAAGTTTGGGGTGTTGTTGCTTTCCAAAGATACAGCACTCCAAACGTACTCATGTTTCACTTTTCATGAAAAGTGGACGGTTTGACCTTGAAGTATGACATTTTCTACAGGGTACGGAAAATTTTTCCAGAGTCTGAAAATTGCACAAAATTCATTTTTCATGACCTACTTCAACATATAAAAAAGTCACGGAGAACAAAAAATACAACTATCCAAATATAACTTTTTGGTTCGAATTTCAAAATAATGCCTCTTAAACACATTAAAAAAACTTTATGTTTTTTCCTATTTCCCTTTGACTACTGACACATTGCAGACATCAAAGAACAATAGATAATGCATTATGCATTCTCACTTTCAGTCAGCTATAATTCTCTTAGGTCACCTTTCTTTACACTTTTCATTGTATTTTATCTCCCTTTTAAAAAAATAAGTTCCCTGAGTAATTTTGCAGTTGACTTGCTAAATAAGAAAGTCATAAAAGTTTTCTTTACTAGTTCGCACTAGAAACGTTTCTCTAAAAATCCCATCCCGACACCCTTCCTTCAAATACACTACTGTCAAGAGGAACTAATAAATCTTGCTTATGTGCCTAGACAGAAATTGAATAGTTTATTTCAGAAACCCCATATCTCCACAAATATCGTTTGTGAGAAAAAAAATGCTATTGTCCCACATAATATTTGTATTCTAATTTTAGGTGGAGTGAAAATGTTGACAGAATATATTAATTTGTTCACAACTTCGTTCGTTCATCTTGTGTATGAGCAGAAGTCTAAGCAGCGGAAAGTGTTTAGAAGATTATCTAGACTTTAGAAAGTTCTTTCATAGAGCGCCTTCTTTATCTGTACCATCCCTGCCCCTGTTGCAGCCTCTCGTTTGACAGAAATCTGTGACTTTGATGTCATTATTCACATTTCTCCCGCATCTGCGTCAAATGTCAACAGATCCCAAGTTTATTGCTTTGGCCGGGGGTTGAATGTACGATAGGCACTATGATTGAAGTGAATATTGTACATCTTGACATGTATGATATAAATATTTGTATCATCAAAAATAGTATGGAGTGTGTGTTAAGGGATGGTGTCAGTGGCAGTCATTAGCACTTCAAGAGATGTTTTAGAAGATAAATAGAAAAAAAACTGTAGTATTTGTATATTTCTAAATTTATATTTTAATTTCACTTAATGACCCCTACACACATAATTTACCTTCATTTAATACTATTGAACTTTTGAAAAATGGACTTGGTTCACAAAGCCTCACCTGATACCGGTGAGCCCCACCTGATACCGGTGAGCCCCCCTGGAGGTCAGTTCTAGCTACGGGCCTGGGAAGGACGCACAATAGTTAGCACCCTCCCCCCAAGTTGTAAAATGAATGAACCCTTCCTTCCCATTTTTCGACATCGACTTAGGCTATATATCAGTTTAGTAGTTTGTCGAAACTAAATCAGGGTGGTCTGAATCGCTAATAAATAACTGGATGAATACATTAGAAATATTTTATCTTACTTCAACGCACTGGCACAGCCAGGATTCTTTCTTAAGGAGGGTGGAGGCTTCACACAGCCAACTATTTTGTTCATGATCCTTTGTATTTTTTGATCGAAGCGTTTTTTTTTCTTTAATGTAGGTTACATATAATACACATATATTTAAAAAATACTGTTTGGATAAATTGTTTAAAGGCTAGTAAACACTCCTTTTTTGGACTTAGAGGTGGATGCACCTTCAGCCCAAAAGGCCATCCTCTGGCTATGCCAGGCCAAGATTCAACGTAAGAGCACTCACATTACGCTTCTAATACTAATACTGAGTTATATACTCAAGCAAACTTATCATTTCAGTTACGGGGGTTGAAATGGACCTCTACATTGTCAATGGTGAGCTAATATCTTCGGGTCAATTGCAATCTACTGCTAAGAAATAGAGGCGGACTCAAGTTTTGAGAGATAGAAAATTAAGCAGCGACTGGACTTCATTCACTGAAAATTTGTCACTCAATGAAATGTCTATTGGAGGGATTGGAGCACTTCGAGCACTGTATACTTTGTATACCCTGCATGGCGGTATTGGGGCTACTGGACGTAAGGGCAAAGGGAAAATTGTCCTTGGGCTCAACATCCTAGGTTTTTGGGCTCCTTTGAAGTAAAACGTAATAGGTGTGGACAATGTGGGAAATTTATCTCAGATGTTATTTCAATCTCACATTGAGGCTTGGGGGGGAGGGGGGGCTTGAAAATTGTTGGTGGGAAGTTACATTTTAAATATCACGTAATATTACTTGTAATAAAAATGGCATAAATTATCAAGTTTGCTTGTTTAGGTATTGTGTAACAATAAGACATCGACCGGTTGAGCAACTGAATCTTTCTACCCGATTCACAACTGTACTACACTACACTATCACGAAAACCACGTAGGTATAAAGGTATGAGATGAGAGAAGCTTCCTATCGATTGCCATCTATGAGCAAGTAACTTAATTCTGAATTTCGGAGGAGACCCATAATGTCAAGTTGCCCGGGCCCCTCTGCTTATTATCGCAGACGTCGTCATATGATATGTTACTGGGAACCAACTTTCTGTTTCGTAAATCCATTTCTTAAATAAGCGACAGTAAGTGCTGAATTTCTGAGATTATATAAAATTTCAGGATGACAGAGAGAACTCGCCCCCCGCATTGCGGGGTTTGCGGGTGGCGGCTGCTACGCCACTGTCATAGACCAAGTTGAAGCATTCAGCATGTGTTGTTGGCCACAGAAGAATGTTGTCGTAGAAGTTGTCATATTCTCGTGTGTAATCCAGCAACTTACGAATATCGTCCAGTTTCTTCCTGATTATGGGGACCTTTCCTGTTGTTTTTTTTTTGGTGAATTTAGCTGAAGATGAACTTTGTCAGGCAACATTTCATGCAGTGGCGTGCTCAGGATTTTCTAAAAGAGGGGGGGGGGGTTACGTATATATTTGTTTAGTCGCCAGCCTTCATTTTGCCACTTTTTCGTGCTTTTGATGTCCTTTTATTCTTGAATGCTGGGCCAAAGGAGGTGGGTATGACTTCCACCAACCCCTCCCCCCTTGGGCACGCCACTGAATTCACGACAGTGTTAAACACGCCAATCCACGGGAGAACACTTGTTCTTGGATACAATGTAGTATTGCCAACTGTACGGAACTTGCGATTGAATCAGTTGGTACCAAGTGAGTTACATCTTTACTGCAGAAAGCCTCTATGTTGCGACCCTTGAGGAGTTTCTGCAGTAAACGGATATTTCATGGCCACTTACCTGCGTTACGGTATATGAGCGGTTTCTACATCAAATGATGCATCTTGATAAGGGCTAAATGAAACTGTAAAAATGTCGTTTTGGCCAAAAGTAGTAGGTAGGGGGTCTCTTAAATAAACAATTCAATTGTGATGGTATTTCGGCATTGGAAACCTGGGGTTGAAGCGAACCCCATAAAACTGTCATCAGTAACCTTGTTCCTTTGCCAACCATTCTTCCAGGAAGACACCTCGTCTGTTCTTCCACTGCTTTTGTCGACCGCTTCACACGAAAAAGGACTGGGATAATCGGAAGCTGAGGATGAATGATGAAGCGATGAAAAACATAAATAGACACAAATCCAATACCTCCCCCAGGATTTCAACATGACAGAGAACCTCTGGCGTACAAGCCTGCTACACTCATGACTTCATAACGGAGGCGGAAAAATAACAAATTTTATATTATAATTTTTAATTTATGTTGTATATTAGAAATAATGCAAATTATTTCTAAAAAATAACACAGGGACTTGAGATGTTTGTGAAGCAATGGAACTACAGTACTTTTTCTTATTCGAAGTTTAGCATGCTGCTTGGAATATAAATTAGTAACAAACTTTGAGACGAAAATGGATAGTTTAGAAGTGGAGGGGGGTAAACACCCATTTTCTGACAACGAATGCTTTAAATGTACTGTAAGCACTGGCGTACGCAGGATTTTTTCGGGGGGTGGAGTTCTGGAATTGAACAAATGGATGCTTTAAGTGGCGCGAATTTATAGGGGCCCGTGGCAACATATAGAACAGCTAATAATTTGTCGTGTTATTACTATTATTATTATTATATTTATTATGTATTTGCGTGTTGAAATCAGTAAATAACAGATTGAAAATAGCGAGTATGATGCATTAATATCATAATACATGGAAAAGAGAATTTCAGATATTTTCTTAACTTAGAACCCAATGTTATCAAAAATGGCAACTGGGGGTCAAATTATGGGGCTTGCATTTACCACTCTGGCTTTTCCCGAGTTTTTACAAAGTCAAGAAATCATTCTTGTTGTCAAGAATTTTTGCTATTTTTTACAGTATAGTGACATTGTTATATACCTTTACTGGGATTTGATAAAATTGAATATTTGTACAAATCTTTTATAAAATCACAATACAGGTACACAACAATGTAAATTTTCTTAATTTCCAACTGTACGTAAGTAGATACCGATTAAATAAATGCTAAGAAAAAGAAAAAAAGGTCATGAAAATGTCAAGAATTTATGATTTGTTATTTTGGTAGACACCCTGTTTTAGTGCTTTTATTTTAAATTGTTGATTTTTCAAAATTTCGGGGGGGGGGGCTGTAGCCCCTTTAGCCCTCTTTGCGTACGCCATTGACTGTAAGTACCATTACGCTTACTCCTTTTTGTCCTTCAGATTATTTCTTGAATTTATCCCACTCAGTCTAGTCTCAGTTTATTGTTATTTAAGTGAAAATTTATTTCCTTCATTTTCCTTTCTCTTAATTATATTGGAAAAACACAAAATAAGAAAATAAGGAACATTGGTTAAAAAAGCTTTATTCAAACATTGGTTTCAACTCTATTTTAAACCAAAGTGATTTAGAAAAACAATCTTGTTGATTGCCCAATTTTAATCAACTGAGTCAAGATATAATTTAATGAAAAAAAGTAGTTAGAGTTTCCGCATGTAACCGCCGCAAAATATAGTCTGAGAATGTGATGAGGAAATGACAAGTCGTAACTTAGTTTCTTTTAGATTCTGGAACCATCTTATAAACAACGACGTTAGTTGTTAACATAAGAATCTAGTATCTGATAGGTCTTCCATCAGTAGACCACGGATTTTTAGGTTCTAAAAAAGTGTGCTTTTACGTACCTAAAATAGGCTCTGAAAATTCAAAAATAGGTTCTAAAAATCCTAAAACAGGTATTAAAAATCTTAAGTAAGGCTAAAAAAATCCTGAAGTAGGCTAAAAAAAAAACTTAAGTTAGTTCAAGATTCCTGAAAAATACTGATTAGGTATAGTCACCGGCAATGAAAATGGGACACCTATATCCTGAAATACGCACTATCTTGTATAACGTTATGTGTGTTGCCTAACCCTACAGCGATGGCAGAAGTTACCATTGGAAATTTGTTATTAAAATCCACTCTTCGCCGTATAGTTAGACAACAATCTGTTTTCATGTTATCCACAGTCAAACTCCGCAATTTTGTCTGTGAGGATCAGCTTGTATGCTGAAAATAATCTTTCAACAAAAACAAAGTCAGTGGTGCAAACTTCAATGCTGGAATGTTAGTTTGCAATCAGTGAATGCCACAAAGCACCAAAGTGATGCGAAAGTGAGCAAGACCACACATATCAGAAGTTTGCACTTTGGACTGTACAGGTATCAGTGGCACCAGACATTTTGCTTTGTTTAGAGCTTTGAAAAATCACCATGGACGTGGAGGAAGAGAAATCGACAAAGAGTACGTTTCAACACGTTCGTCATCGAGTTTTTTCTTGACTAAACAAAGCAAATGCCTCTGTGTGACATAAAAATCCTGTAAAACATTTTAAAATATATAACAAACCTAAAAAGGGCTTGATTTAGGCGCATAAATCTAAAATAGGTTTTAACAAGCAAAATAGGTTTGTTTAGGTCCTATAAAACTTCACCAGTCGTTGCGTTTTGTAACGAAACGCTGACATAACTTATTATTTCTTACATACCTGTAAAGGAAACAAAACATTAGGTTAAAAACCTAAAATCCGAGGTCTATTCATCAGACAGTTTTCGTTTGCGCCTTTAGAAGTTGTGAGTAATCAATATAGTCTGAATCGATCAGTTCGAGTCTTCGAGTACTTTCTTAACGATCGACGATGGGAATTAATTCTGATTGTTGTCTACAAAAAAAATTGACAGGAGAAGGGAAAATATGTATATCAAAGAATTTGATAATACAGAGTTCTTTCAATTCAAGAAATTTTATATTTACTAAAAAATTCACCTATTAACAAGTTTTCGTTATATATCACCATTTACGAGTAGAAAAACGGAGACTAAAAGTTACCTCATTAAACTGGTAATTACCAGCCTTACAACTTGAGCTTACTTCAAATCTTGAAATTTATAAGTTTGTGGAATTTACATGTGTGGTGTTTTCCGGTTTGGCTTCTTTGAAAACACCGTGGTAGACAAACCGATATCAACGTTACTCTATTGTCGCAAGTGTTCGAGGAATAAAGCTTGAAGGGTTTTTACTGTTTTGTACATTAAGAGTAGGATACAGTAACAAGATAGAAGCTGCCACCAGACGTAACGTCAATATAGTAATGAAATACTACATAAAAACTTCTGAGAGGAATTTTGAGTCTGTTTGTGTGGAATTATGTGAGGAACGAGGTTTTACCCAGCGGAGTTCCAGGCGGAACAAAATGATGTTAAAAGGAGGTGTTTTTTACTGACAGTGTTCCTTCGACTACAGTGCACACTGTCTTGTACTGTCTCTTTCTGACGAGACTATTCGTTGAGTGAATGGTTTCTGATAATTAACTGTCTATCACCAAGTACGAGAGGGCCTCCCGGATGGCGCAGTGGTACCGTCGTCGCCTTGTAATCAAGGGGTCCCGGGTTCGATACCCACTGGATGCACATAGTGGTTCGGATCCCACTTTAAACTGTAGGTCCAGTCCCGATTAACCTTACTGTACATAAAGTGGACTTAAAACATCAACCCAATCAATCAATCAACTACGGTCGAGAAAGGTCCAGTACTAAAGTGTGGAAGAAAAGTTTCAGCGTGAAGAGTAATAATGTGCCTAATGTGTTGCTGAGAATTATGCTGTGCAACCTGGCACGACGCTCATCGCAAATGGTGTTACCTCGGGACCGAAGTCCCTTTCTTTTCATCCAAACCAGTGATGCATAATTTTGGATGAAATGCTCTGGTATTTTATTTACTTTTGGAGAAACATTGTTTTCGCAATTTGTGACGTAAAATTGCACTTGTTAACTGCATTTGCTACTTTGCTGGTGCATGAACGATGCGTAATGATAGCATGTTAACTATGTGTATTCTCGGCGAGCAATAAGTGTGTTTGTACGTAGTGTTCATATCAGTGGCAACGCTAAAGGGTGGCCAGGGTGGGCCACAAACTCCCAGAGACACGTCTGCCCCCCCCCCCACACACACACACACTTTTCCTGACTCAAAACTCGCAGCGTAGATCGAAGTAACTTTAGAAATCCCTGGATATAATTGCTACCATAGATTGGAAGCCCACGATTTGATGTAGATGTGATAGCAGATCAGTAATGTACTCTAAATTCAGCAAATTTCTTGTGCTTACTCCTCTCGCAATACAAACCTTTGTAAGGGAACCTCCTGAAGTATATTCTTATTACTTTGAAAGTATTGATACAACAATAAATTAATATTCTTGCCGCTTTGCTCGCTGCTCTCACAATACAAATGTTTCTGACTCATATCAACTTAATATGAATTACTTGCTGTATTATTGTTGAAACAAAGAGTACCGTTATTTATTTATTTTCTCGTGTACAATAACAATGATGGTGCACCTTAACCAGAGTATGTTTCTTATGTACGTATTATTTGCCTTGAACTCCCTGGAAATCAAAATGGATCGACTAATATGTCTGATTGCCGCGTTCACGCCCCATGGAAAAATGTATCCGGACACCCTTCCCTCCCCTCCCGTCTATCGTTCGCATCCATTATAGTAACCTTTCGGTCCACCTGATAGCTCCCAAATGAAGTAAAAAATAGCTAGTTTGAAATGGATGCCATGTTGTTGTTGCACTAAAAACAGTGGGAGAATATTAAATACAATTGTGAAAATATGGAAAGATTAAATTCAAATAAATAATAAGTTCTATGGAGCAAAAATGTCCAGTGTGGCTATGTGTGGAGAATATGTGGAGCCCTCCGTCTCATGTGCGTCTGTGGCACGTTGCAATGCACCGGGGATGTATTTACACATAGCCCACACTCCTGCACGAGGGTAGAGAAGCCAAAACAAATAGACATCTTACTATATTTTTGTACCCCCCTCCCCTTCTCTTGCGTTCTGGTCGCCTCTTGGCCTCCCTGGTAATTTATTTATTCCTGACTTAGCCGCTGGTTCATGTGGTTTGAAAACTGCTAGTCCTCATTACAATTTTAATGTTTAACTACCAAAATTTAATTGAACCTTTCTCTTAGTCACTTTTATTACCTTGGTGACTTGTTACAATCCAACCATAATATTCATATCGATCACGTTTTGAATCTCAGATACTCAAAGAGGTATCTTCTTTCCTTGTAGGGCTATTATTTGAATTACTCTTAATACAATAAAAGGTTACATTCTCTTAGACACCTTACATCATATTATTAGGTCAGTCAAAAAGTAAATGCAATCATTTTTTATTATTTTTCACAGCAACAATAGAAAACTTACAATGATATCATATTCCAACATAGTCCCCCTGCACTTCAATACACTTGGTCCAACGTTCCACAAGCTTTCCGATACCCTGAGAAAAAAAGGTTTTCGGTTGAGCAGCAAGCCACGTATGCACCGCTTCCTTCACATGTTGATCTGTGTCGAATCGACGGCCTCTTAAAGCATCTTTAAGTGGACCGAACAGATGGTAATCCGACGGAGCGAGATCAGGACTGTATGCAGGATGCTCTAACACCTCGAAGCCCAGATTCTGAAGAGTTTGAGCGGTGTTGGCGGCGGTATGGGGACGCGCGTTGTCATGCAACAAAAGAATGCCATCCGACAATCGACCTCGTCGTTTGCTTCGAATTGCAGGCTTCAACTTGTTCGAAAGCATATCACTGTATCGTTCACTGTTTATTGTTGTCCCCATTTCCACATAATGTTCCATAATTACCCCTTCTGAGTCCCAAAAAAGTGTGAGCATCACTTTTCCTGCAGAGTGTTGATGCTTGACTTTTTTTTCCGAACTTGTTCGACCGCTTTTGAACATTTCAATCCACTGGTAAACACTTCGCAGCGGTAAAACATTGTCACCGTATTGTGCTGAAAGTCTTCTATGGATATCAGCTCCTGGTACACCTTCAGACCACAAAAAACGGATTACAGAACGCTGTTCTTCTATGGTGCACACGGACAGTGGCGCAGCCATGTTTACTTGACAACACTGCAGAGCGAACTGAAGTGATGACGCTGTAACCTGCCACAGGCGAAGACAACGATACTATCTATCGGCTTGCGAGCGCAGAAAGCTGTACAGCCAACCTACGGAAGAAAACAAAAACATTGCATTTACTTTTTGACTGACCTAATATTTTAATATGCTTCCGAATATTTTGATCACATGAGATTATGCCTTTTGGCATAGATCCGGTTGTTGATTTAAGAATTGGGGAGGGGAACTTTATAAGCTGATGCAACACAGTGTTTGCATCACAGTGTTTGCAATAGTTACTACAACTTGGGAAAATAGAATTGACATTGTCGTGTCATTGGGGATGAATAGCGGACAGATTATTATTTGTGTAGATTTATAGAATCGGAAATTACTCTCTCTTAGCGTAATCCAGTTTCAAGAAGATAGAATGAGAGTGTAAGATGAAGGCTTAATTTAAGATATGTCGTTGGTTCTTAGACAATGGTTCATAATGCTACAAGAAGAGATTTTCTTCTCATCGGGCACCCGGCTTGGAGAACAGAGCTTTAAGGAGAGATCTTTCAAGGAAAAGTAATGGCAGACATTTTTATATTCCGAAAAATACAAGTTCTGAATTTAATGAATTCTCGTCCTATTACACGCAGATCATGTAAGATATTATTATCCGTTATGGACAGACGATGGAAGATACAATTCTCTTATATCCCAACGGACTACTAATTTGTTAGTAAATCAGTTTACCGTTGCCTATTTAGTTTTCCTGCTTATGCTGGTTAGAGAAACGATTCAAAATCTATACTTGTGCAAAAAGAAGAAGAAGAAAATGGAAAACTTCCCTCGCAACATCCTTTGTAGGTAAAAAATAAAATTGAACAAAACCAAATGGACTGGAATTATATTCAGTCTGGTTTTTTGCTTTCATCCGACCGTTCATTATGCGTGGTACGGCCGTTGGGTGACATACGTTTTGAATCAACATGGATGGGTGGTCCACAGTCCTTGGAATACTAGGCTCGTTGGGAATACTCTTCTGGTAACCTTGAGCGCAATTGTTGTGCGGGGCCCCCGTCGTAAAGCCAGACCAATGGCTGTTGCTCTTTGGATTTCACCCTTCTCCAGGGTAACACATTGTTTGCTTCGACAGGGATGGCGAGGTTGAGGCCAGAGGCGAATCCACGAACAAAAGAGGAAAGAAACTTTCACTTACATCAACCATGTCAAATTCAGTTTGTAAGTAGGGCCGCATATCTTGAAAGTTGGCCCAGACGGGAGGATTCTAGTGATTACTGTTAAAGCATCGGTATATTATATAAACTATATAGAGAGTGTCCCCCCCCCCCCAGGTGACAAAAATTAGCAATCAGAAGGAAAAATTCCCCCTCATCCCCCTTCATAAATAACGCTGATTAGAACTGAATGACTCCATAATTACGCGCGTTTGTAATTGTAATGAAAAATATTTTTTAGTTCTTATATATTTTATTGAAATAAAATCAAACTGAAGTATATTTTGGTAGTTTGTGAAAGTATTTTACATGTTTGTTTCAAACGTACATCGGTTACAATTGTCAAAACATAAAAAAATGGGGGGGGGGGGGTTCTATTTTCATGTACCACAGATTTGATATTTTGTTTTTCGAAACCAGCCAGCTTCTCAATGTCCCAATGTTCGCACGAATTTATTTGTGAGTAGAAAACTCTTAATGCAGAAATGTTGATCGTTGGGCTCTTTCATTTATTTTCATGATGGAGAACAGGTGTTTACAAAGTAAAGTGCTTCCAACATCCCTAAAATTCCACCATCAAAATGACTTATTCGAGGACGCTGCTCTGGGAGACATAGGAAAAGGCTAGAAACACTAACCTTTGATGATATTTCTCTCTCAATGCTGAGTTGCGTTGTATTTCAAAATGTTCGATTTCAAGCTCGGAACTTTCACACGCACCATCAAAGGAAAAGGAATTAGTGAATAAGAAAATTCCCCTCAGAAGCCTTGAAACCTATTTTCAAATTCATCAATGCCTATCTCGGTGACAGAGTGCTACGACGCTGGGAGCCCTGTGTTCGAATCTCGGCATGGGCATCAATGTTTTAGTGAGCGTCCCTTTCATCATATCATCGCTCAATTTTCAAGGCAATGTCGCTGCGTAACTGGGTGTAGGGTTCTTCGAATTTAGTTACGTCCCTGGATTGATTTTTTGATTCGGCGAATTAAAATAATTGGGTACTTCAGCACTGCAGGCTATTTCGCAGGTTTCTTGAAAGCGGGGGAGAACAGCTAATCCTTTCCTGCGAACCCGTGTGCTTCCCTGGAGGGTAATAACAACCGGTGGATGGCCCTGATCACATCACCTGAAATGTGGCCCTCACGGTAAGGTGCAAAGGTAAAAGCATGGTAGGTATATTTATTTAAAGGTAAAGTTTAGTTTGTTAACTTCAAGAGTTGCATTATTTCACAGCAAAGTAAACTGTACAATTGTGCGACGTTAATAATTTGTCTTATTTCGGGGAATACTTGAAAGCAACCATACACATAAAAACATTTACACCTTTGCAGAATGCCGCCATATGTGCAATTTGGCGGGGAAGACGAAAGCAGAATATATTTCCTTTGTACTTCATTTACTAGATGGTTCCAAGTTACTTTTTCTACTCGATGCATCATATTTAATCCGTTACATGAAGAAAAGGAAGATTTTCGGGTGAGACAGATCAAAGTAATGTGTTCAGTAAAGCTTAAAAAAATAGTGATTATGAGTAATAGGTGTGGTTCTTTTTCTGATCATTTAAAATCCTATTCACACTAAAACGCTAAAGGCTTTGAGTTGTGATTCAATTTGTGTATTTATCTTCCAAATCAAATTATCTGCGTAAATATGCAGCCAACAGAGAAATGTGCCCAGTCAGAATTAGTGCTGTGGTTGCTGAAGGTAAGGGAAGTTAAGTAAGTAAGTAAGTATTTATTGCTTATCTCATGTGCGAGCCATCGGCTGTGCGCACTACATCTATTTGTATTACACAACTATGACTTTTCCTTACAGACTACACTTTCCATTACATTCCATATAGATGTTAAATAGCAGTTCTGGTAGTTTTAAATGTACTCACTTAAACTAACACTATTCTTCTTCCTTATCCCGTCTCTGTGCAACACTTCTTTTCCCCCTAACTGTTTGTAAATATACCCCCACTTTTTCCAATAGTTCCATGTTTCTTTGCACTACGATTGATTTGAACATAGTTTCTAAGCTGATGTTGCGTAGCTTCTCCTCCTGCAGAACGCGCGTGTCCTGACATAGGAATAAATGTTCTGTCCCATCATCACCATTGCATAATACACATTTATATATCCCTTCCTCATTTTTTACTGTGTTGTGTCTCCATCCCCCTAGCCTCATCCATGCCAACCCCTTTCTTGCCACCATGCTCACCTTCTTGATGTACGGTACTTGTCCCCATTCCCGCGGTCCCCTTCTTTGGAGTTCGAGCGATCTCTTGGTTTCACATTCCGCTATTATTTCCTGCCTATCTATATCCTCTAATCTTTGTTTCACTAATTGCAATGTCCCCTGGTCGACGTGTTCCTCCTCCCAGATCCATCCCAGTCCAATTTCGTATAGTTTACCTCTGATCTCTTTCGCCCATGTTCCCATTTCCTCCCCTTGTACCTGTTGCATCAGCGCTTGCCCTTTTACCGAGTTCTCCCTTCTCGATATTAATGTCGCCCAGTATTTAACCCTTCTCAACATACCCCATGTTTTCTCCCTTACCAATCCAAGTTCCCGTAGTACGCCGCAGTTTGCAGTGCCCATGCTGATATGCAAAGCCCTCTTGTAAAATGTGCATTGGATTCTGTTTAGTGCATCGTCCCCCTTTGCTCCCCATATCTCCCTCCCGTACCCTATTGACCCTATTAATAATGTACGATACAGTTTTTCCACAAAATGTATATCGTATTTCTCCAATTTCCATACTGTCCGCATTATTTCATTTGTTATTGCCCCAGCCTTTCCTTGTACCGTTTGCATATGTCTTGTCCATGTCCCTGCCATAGTGAGAACTAATCCCAAGTATTTTATTCTTTTTACCCTTTCTAATTCTTGCCCTCTGAAAGTCCACCTTTCGTCTTTTCCATATACATATCCGTTCTTGAACACCATAATTTTTGTTTTTGTCAGATTTACTTGCAGTTTGGATTCTCTGCTGTATCTTTCCAACCCGTCCAGAGCCCTTTGTAGGCCGCCATTTGTCTCCGAGATCAGAACCACATCATCTGCGAACAAGAGCGCCGGTACCCTTGTCGTCCCGACCTTGGGGGTGTCGGCTTGTTCACCCTCTATATATGCCACTATATCATTTATATAGAGAGTGAAGAGCAGGGGTGACAGCACACATCCTTGCTTTACCCCCGCTTCCGATTTTCGTTTCTCTGTCACGGTATCCACTTGACACCGTACACAGAATTCGACTTTTGAATATATTGCCTTTATTGCGTTTATCATCATGGCCGACATTCCCATTTCCCACAGTTTGTCCCAAAGTTTTTCTCTATTTACAGTATCGAATGCCTTTTGGAAGTCGACAAAACCTTTCATTGGCTGTGTTCGCAACTGGGCAGCGCAGGTGAAGAGTGAGTAATTGTTGGATATTTTAGGAAGCAACTCATTCTAATTATGGAGATGGGTAAACAAATCAAGTGCATGTTCTATTGGAAAATATTTATAAGGGTTACGAATATCAGGAATTTCTAAAAATATATGCTTTTGGCTTCCTGATTTGTCGGCAGAATCGTAAGAACAATTAAATCCTAAACACGAAAGCGATCTAGAACACGAAGAAATGGAAGTGTACAGTGTACGAGCTACAGAGGCTTAACTACAAGCTTGGAGATCCCTGCCAATGTTTCAAGATGGGTACCCAATTGATTTGTACAATTTACCGCCCATGCGTCTTGTTCGCAAATTGAAAGATCGTTGAATTTTCTACACTATAATTTACGTGCAAAAGAGACGTTCTGAATTGATTTCTATGCCACGCATATGAAAAATACATTACTAAAAATACAATATGTCCAAAATAGATGATATTAATTAATTTCAATTTTCCGGAAAACTGGATGAAGGAAAGTGATTTTCCTCTATACGATATTAGAACTCATGCGCTATGTATTTAATTGAATGGTGAAAACTGCTTTATTGGAAGGAGGAAGAAAAGGAGGGAAGAAAAACAAATAGCGAGAGAAAAGCGGGTTGGCTCACTTCATATCACGACCCCTGACTTTTGCCATACGCCCCTAATGAGCTACGAATCAAGCGTTCAAACTGGGGATAGCCAAATCCGGAATCCGGATAGTAAAAACGAAGAATCCGAATTTTGAATGGAATCGGGATTTCGAATTCGATCCATCCTGGCTGACGCTTATTTTAAACGTTTAAATAGCACTTAACTATAAGTCTACTGAATATATTTGCAGCTAATCCCAAACTGAGAAAGAGGAATAGTTGGCTAACTGAAAAGCAATGTGATCAGTGTTGTTGCAGTAGTACAACAGTTCTTTGTTTCAACCAAACATGCCCACATTGCTCGATGACTCCTTATCTGTAGCAGTTACACAAGAGCGATATTTTGATAGATTGGACAAGTTCGCGCTTCAGTTTAATGCGCAAGCACTTTCTGACGCCGAAAGAATATAATAATTTGCATCTGATTCCTGAGATTACATACTTCGGAGCTGAAACAATGAAATCGTAGGTACAGGTAATGGACAAAATAATATGAACACCAATGCAATTGCAGAAAACTTGTATTAGTAGGGGGTTGGGCCCCCCCCCCTTGCCTGAATGACAGCTTGTATCCTACGTGGGATACACAAATAAAGGTCCTGTACAGTGTGAACTGGAATACGTAGCCACTCCTCGCACAAAACAGTCTCAAGTTCCGAAAGTGTCATTGGAGGTGGAAACCGATTACGCACTTTGGCCTCCAAAATACCCCACAAAGGCTCAATGATGTTAAGATCGGGGGACTGTGGACACCAGATGAGATGTTCTACCTCATCACTGTGCTCATCAAACCATGCATCAACGCACCTAGCAGTGTGAATAGGGGCGTTATCATCTTGGAAGATGGGGCATGCATCGGGAAACAAAGTCTGAACCATGGGATGGAGGTGGTCACCCAGGATGGTGCAGTACTTCTATGCGTTGATTCTCGCACGCAGGACGACAAGTGGGCCAACACCATTCCAAGATATAGCCCCCCAAACCATCACAGACCCCCACCATGTTTCACGGTACGCACTAAGCAGTCAATATCAAATGCTTCAGCAGGAGTTCTCTACACATAAACACGTCATGTGGTCTGAAATAATGTGAAAGACGATTCGTCTGACCATATCACATGTTCCCATTGCTGCTGTGTACAATTCTTGTGCTCTTAGCACCACCTTCTTCGTGTCACTGCATTACGTGGAGTCACCAACGGTTTGGGGATGGCAACTCTGCCATGAATGTTCACAGAATGCAGCTCCCTTTGAATGGTTTTCGTTGATACAGGGTCCTGGAGGTGATTGTTCATCTCTGCGGTTATCTGGGACAGTGTTGTCTTGTGCTTTCGAGTCACTATTCGCTTCAACACACGTCGATCCCTGTTGGATAACTTTGTTTTTCGCCCACTATTCTCCTTTGCAGACGTTGTCTTTCCATGTTGTCTGTAGGCTGTCAGAACAGTTGACACTGTGCTCCGTGCTACACCAACAAGTGTAGCTGTTTTTGTAACAGATGCTCCAGCCAGGCGGGCTCCTATGATCATGCCTCTTTTGAAGTCTGAAAGGTCGGACAGACCTGCATTTGACGGATAGCTGACTGCTCGCATGCAACTCCCACACCAGCTTCTGATAGACTGATATGTTTGCTTTCATCGCCACTAGATGGTTGAAATCTCTGCTGAGTGTTGTTCCTTTTCCACGACGGCGTATATAGACCTTTGCAAACCAAGGTGTTCATATTATTTTGTCCATTACCTGTATACAACACAAAATTTCATATATATTTCTTTCTGCTTTCTACGAAACTTTTCTTGCTCTCATGCATGGGTAGCCCGGGAAAGAAGGTGCGAAGGGGTTCTTTAGCACCCCTTAATTTTCTTCCGCATCTGCTAGTTACGATATGTATGACTTACTATGATAGTAATTGATGTACCGCGAGATAGCTTTGTGGTCACATTGGAGTAACACCGCTGTCATTGTAGACAACAGATATTGATCGTAATCTGAAAGAGAACCCGCATTTGCTTTCCTCTATTGGGGGGGGGGGGAGTTTCAACAAATATTAGTGGCTGTTGTCTTTCTTCCACCATTATCATTTTTTTTGTTAAAAAATTATTTTTATTACACAGTATATGGTCATTGGCCTTCATAAACAAGCTTTGTTCGTTTAAAATTACAAAACATGTGCTTGCAGTGGCAAAAACAAACAAAACTGAAACAAGTCACTAGTAGTCTTCAGTTTCATTGGCATCTTTTTATAATAGCCTAATAAATGTTTTGATGTATTTGATGTAATGGCTAAAGACCGCATGTTTTCCTTATTTTTAACATCACACCCCCAAACTGTCATTCCACGCTCCCTCAGTGCACCTACATGATTAATTCGCCGCTGCTCTCGTATCATAGGTACAAAAAAAATATTCAGATTACATTTGATTGTTGCGGAACTGATCTCATGTACCAACTTCTTGTTAACCTGTACCAATTAAAAATGAAAACATAAAGTAGTGCAATCATTTCATAAATGAAGGGCAATCTACTATATTACTAAGCGCAGTCGGCTTCTTTCATGCGCGGCGCCAGAAAATTTTGACCGGCTGGGCAGGAGCCAAATACTGATAAATTAGGGTTGACAGATATAAAGTTTGAGTTTCACACACATATTCCCTCGCCCTCTCCCGAATTCCTTTGCATTTCTTTCACCTTTTCTCATTGGTTTTGTACGTCTTATTTTTGTGTTCCACTATTTTTCTCTGCTTGTATTACTCCCCCTCCCCCTCTTTCTGTGTTTTAAAAGACACATGGTAAAATTGCATGGGTAATCCGTTCACCAGATCTTCTGATTAAAATTCTCTTCATCCCCTCCAGTCTAGAAAAAAGTAGCGAAAGTAAAAGATGTCCTCACCTGTTGTAAGGTCTTTTGGCTATCATTACTATATTTCCTCTCGGATCACACTTTAAACTATACGTAGGATGACCAGACACATACATTCAAAAAAGAGGACATAGCATGGTGAAAAAAGAGGACAAAGTCATAAAAAAGAGGACACCGCAAAAAATGGGAACACATTTTGCCATTACTCATAATTTAATCAATATAAAAATAAAAAAAAAGCTACCAACACTTTACTCACAGATAATTCTGATGATTTTTTCAATAAATTCCTCCTACTTTTAAGCAACAAAAGCAATATCCTAATCTATTGTTTAACATGACAACCATAACTAAGAATATCTATAGTTTGAAGCATAGAATTTTACTATTTTTTCCAATTCTTGGATATTAGAATGTAATATCCCCATATGTGAATGCAAATGTTACAAGTAAGCTTCACTTTAACTTATTTCCAAAAACGAAATTTAAATTTTAGGTAGTTTATATTGTGTCAGGACATATGATTTTAATGTCACGAACATGTTTGCACTCTTTCAACAGCAGGGGAAAGTGACAGCCACCTTACAATTTACCTCATATTCGTTTCTTCCATCCTTTAAAAGCTGGATATATTCTTACTTAGATCATCATCATTCGTTATTTCATAAAAGTAAATATGACTTAATAATAAAAATTCACACTACGCGTTTTTGTATCGCGTATATTTGACTCTAAAATGAACTGGACGACCTCTGTGGCGGAGTGGTTAACACACCGCGCAACAATGCCAGAGGTCCCGCGTTCGAATCCCAGCTTGAGCATGAGTGTTCTTTGTGAGTGTCCCTTCATTAAAATCATGATATCATCGCTCATCCTCATCATTGCGATTAGTCAAAAGAGGCAAAAAAGCGAATTAAAATAAACCATATCAATCAATCAAAAATGAACTGCTCAGATTACACGTGTTTCAGAAGTCTCAGATTGCGAAGCAACGACTTAAAATAATACGTACTAATGTAATGACTAGGAGTGGGCGGGACAGAACTTTTTTTGGTCGGGACGGAAGAGATTCGTGATTTCCGGACCAAGACGGGAAATTTTTGGGACTGGAAATGTTTAAAAATTTCCCGACGCTGTGGAAATCACGAATTTTACGTCACTGTCTTTTATTTTATTATTATTTTTTTTACAATTTTCAAGAAGTGTCAAGACACTTACAATGCAGAAAACATCAAGAATTAACTACTTTTCAAAATGACCATTTGAAGGTTCCTGACTGCTCGGGATCCTGAAAAGTGTGGAAATCATTCCCCGACGTTGAGATCGGAATGGGAAATTCTTTTTACCTATCTCGGTACCGGCTTTTCTGGATCCCGCACACCCCCACTAATGACTCAGTTGGGAAAATGATCGTGTTCAGCTCCCAGATGCTAGGTGAGCATTGCTCGAATACGTAACGCGCCCAATCTGGATCCAGTTTTTCTTGCAGACTGAAATCAATATTGATTTAATAGGGCGCAAATAATTTTATGGGACGCCCATGCATTCTCTCTTTTACAACTTTTGTGCCTCCCCGATGGTGTAGTGGTAACATCGTAGCCTTGTGATCAAGGGGTCCTGGGTTCGATACCCAGTGGAGGCACATGGCAGAGTGATTCGGATCCTACTTTAAACTGTAGGTCTAGTCAGTGGCGCAGGAACGTTTTTCATTTGGGGTGGTACAAAATTCAGCCTCCCATATATATACACATACTACTGCACCTAGAAATACATATCGGGGGTCCAACCAAGTGTTGCAATAATAATAACAATAATAATAAATAATTACAATTATAATAATTATATTTAATTAAATTAAAATATTAATTAAATATGTAAGTTAATTAATATTGTATTGCTGTTATTACATGAATAGGTAAAAGAATAGAGATATAAAAGCATATATTCATTATCTAGCTTACGTGTAGTTAAGATCGCCAAGATTTTCATAGAAACAACTGCCCTGGCAAGGAATTTAATGTCAAATAGAAAAATAATTGAATATTTATTGAATAGCAAACAAGGAGTTAGATCCAATTAACGAAAAGTAAAGTTTCTGATTAATATTTTATGGATATTATCATTAGTTGTGTGCATAAATCTTTTGGAACCCTTCAAAGCCGTATGAGCCAAATTCCTTGCCTTCCAATAAGTTCAGCGGAAATAACTATCGATTATATAACAAATGCTAATCAAATTTTATTTTGATTATTTACTTTTACTTCTTGGTAAGTATTTCGGGGGAGTGTCCGGACCCCCTCCTAAATATGTCTATTCATTTTAATGCAGGTTGAGATTAAAGGGGGTTAGGAGGATCTTGAGCCACCCCAACCAGGAATAATCATCTCCCCCCACTGAATATAGAAACCACATTATGAATATATCATACTTATAGAGTTCCACTTCAGTTCAGTTGATTCTAATTTTAAATTCCCATAGCTACGCATAAAAATATCTTTAAACAATTTATGGCAGATGTGTACCACATCCAATGTCTTTTAGAAGCCATGTATTTGGTATTTACTTAGTCATCTGTAGGGCGTTGTATTAAAAAATAAAGAAACTGAGTTGAGATGGTTCCCGACCAACTCGTAAGAAGTCTAACTTTGAAATATTTGTGAAACATTTGACAAAGCATTTATTTGTTATATAATTAGCTGTACCTAATGACACTCTTCAAGCACTGAAAGTACTATCATTACATATACAAAACCAAAATCCTTCAGATGTCAGAGGAAGCAAGGAAAGGCATACGCTCGAAATGTTTTTTTCTTTCCTTTCTTTTCAATCTTTGGTGGACAGTATGAAGAACCGCCCAAGGTTTCCTTTCGTATGTAGTGGTATTAAATGAAGATACATGCGTGTGTTTTATGGTGACAATTCAATTTCTCGTTTATGTGAAAAGGCAAACTTTAATGTAAGCAAAAGCATGTGCGCGTCACAGTTAAAGATTTTCGCATCTACAAAGAAAATCCAAAACACATTCCCACCTCGCCGGCTGGCATAGCGCGCTTTGACGCCAGAGGTCCCAGGTTGGGCATGTGAGTGTTCATCAATTTCGTGATATCATCGCCCATCCTCATCTTTGCGATTAGCCAAAAGTGGCAGAAATGCGAAGTAAAATAAACCAAATAAATCAATCAAACATTCTCATCTCACTCAAATACCTTGCGAATCCAATCCAAAATCTACCAATAGAACCTGCAGTGAATTTAATTTATCTCGTGCATTCATCTGAATAATGTAATTTTCTTACAGATTGACTTTAGGGTTTAACTTAAAATGGCGTTGTGTTTGTGTTGCATTCGATACCAAAATTAGATTTTAAGTAATTAATGTCCAATTATAAGTATATCTAATACATAGGTAAAAATAATTCACCCCCACTCCCTCTGATAATATCGCAAATTGCACCTTGTTTAAATGTCTAGGAAAAATTTCATTCCACCTAGGAATGATACCGCTATGCGATGAGACGAAAATTGTCGCAGCCTCATCTCGTCTTCTGTGTGGGGAGGTCCTTCTCGTTCTTGTTTGTGTTAATTTTTGTTTCGGTTTCCACTCGGAAGTCATTAAAACTTATTCTAGATTCACTTCATGCTCAGATAGGCTAATCGGGACTCTATTCTCAAAATCTCTTAATATTTAGGTTTAAGTATAGTTTTCCGAATACCCCCTTACAAAGTTATCAGAAATATGGGTGAGATACAGCAGTACATTGTACCCCCCTCCCCCCAAAGTTGGTGTGTAGTATCTCGTCTCGTTCGTGTAAGTATTTCGTTTTGGAACATACCATTTTAAGTATTCAAAAGAAAATTGGATCAGTCATATACTCTTCTGATGAAGATTTGTATCTTATCTTCGAATCGAAGCCACCATTTCTTTAGAAAAGTGTACCCCCTCTACGCAAAGGAGCATTCGTCTGCAGCGTGATTTTCTGAGAGCAACTCTGATTCCATCGTTCCATACACATTTTAAACAATTTTCATCTCCTTAAAGAGGTTTCCAAGAACTTAGGTCAATGAACTAACTAGTAGCAACCACAATGTATAGTGGAACCAGAAGCAAAACAACCTGCGCACACCCGCGACTTCTGTGCACCCTACTCCCGCGAGGAGGGGTGGGGGAGAGTGGACCTTCCTTATGGCCCGAGGTGAACGGAAGAAGGGAAAGCTGTGTGGGGACTTTTCGTCCAAGGTTTTTTCCTTGTGGTCGCTCAATAGTAGAAAACGTTTAGAATGGTTTGAATTTCTGTGGTAAGGAAGATAATGTTTATAAGTTATAAACAATGTACAATTTTTTATTGAGCGAACTGAAAATAGGTTATTTTAACAGTAGCACCTTGCGTCTGCTGTCAAATTACCAAAGCGGGGGTACAGGGGATACAACTCTATTTACGGATTTAGGGGGGTACAGTACCCCCTTCAAAAATTTAGGGGGTACAATGTACCCCTGTACCCCCCCGTTCCTGCGCCACTGGGTCTAGTTCTGATTAGCCTTTCTGTGGACTTACAACCACAAATCGATCAATCAATTTTACAACTTATTTTCATTTAGATCGTTCGACGCCCAGAGCCGACTTCCGCCATCCCCTAACTACAGTCCTAAACTTGAGAATACTAAGAAAAGCAGATATTGCGAGCGAAGCGAGCAAGAAAATTTTACGAAAATTATTTTTATTTGCATAAAATTTGAAGTTGTGGGCGGAAATTGCCCTCTGTTGGAACACTTAGCCGTCAATGATTGCCCCCCAGAACTCATTTCCGTCCAAGGTTTGGGGGGGGGGGGCAATGCCCTTCACTGGTTGCGCCACTGGATGCTATCAAAAAAGGAGGACATTTACAGATTTCTAAAAAATCCGACCTAAAAAGGAGGACATGTCCGGATAAAAGAGGACGTCTGGTCACCCTAACTATACGTCCAGTCCCGATTAGCCTTAGTGTGCATAAAGTGGACTCAAAACACCAACTCAATCAATCCATCTTTCCTGTGTGAATCTTGATATGGCCTCCCCACCTCTCTCATTTATGTGTCCCTTCCCTGATTCCCTTCAATTGCTCAGTATTTCATTTTGTACAGTCTGGGTTGTAACGATTCCATTGAAAGTTAATGGAATTGTTATAACCCAGAAGTATCCGTGACTGCACAGGAGGTATTTTATCTTATCTCTTTAAATTTAGAAGAAATTTATCATAGCCCGTACTTTATTAGTTGAACGACATATTACATTAATTGATTTGATTTATTTGTTCTATTTAACTTCGCTTTTCTTCCACTTTTGGCTAATCGCGAAAATGAGGATGAATTGTGATGGGATGAAGCAGGCGAGGAACAATCACAAACACACATGAGCAGATCACAAAACCACAAAAAAGCTCCACGTTGGATTGTACTGGCTGTGAGTCCAGACGCCATAGTCTCGTTAGTCTGCTAAATGCAGTCCAGGATTTACTACGTGGAAGACAGTCTGACATTGGGTTGGTAGATTAGAGTATATTATTAAATTCATGAGACAATTATTGAAAATATCGATCGAAATCCGTTTTCGCTCCAAAATTCGGTTTCCCTCTGTAATCCGTTATCCTTCCAGAACCTGTCTTGCCTCCGTAATTCTTCTCGCTCCGAAATCCGTATTTTCACCGAAATCCGGATTTTATCCGAAATCCAGATAACGGAAATCCGAAATCCGGATAGTATATTTTCCGAATCCGGAAATTTTTTGGCCATCCCTAGTTCAAACCGCTGGTAGGATATGAATGCTTTTGTTCTCTTTGTTGCGTCATCCAATTGAATAATTCATATTCGTCTGAGAGAAAAGCAAAGAAAAACTAAGAAAACAAAGAAGGGTATAAAAGGAAAATGATTTAAAAAAGTCATGGAACAGATTACAAAGAGAAGTAAAACTGGAAAATTGTCATTCTTAGTGGTTTCGTTGACATGAACAAAAGGCAAGCGTGAAAGGGCATGGACTCGGTGGAAGCTTTCTTTCCAGAAGCGAGGGGGAATTATAGTAAACACATGTCCACGGTCCACCCTGGGAGGTCTTTGTCCCCTGCGTGGAAAGGAGGTGGGGGCGGTAGAGAAGTCTGTGACGGGCACGCGACATTCAGACCGAGGACTTCACCCCCTCTCGCCCCGGACCCTTGGCGGGCTTTCGTGACCTTGAGGAGAGCGGAGTGTGAAATCCGAGATGTGTTACTTATGCCTGCGGACCGTTAATATAGGGACATTTGTGTGAGTGTGTTTATCGCTACAGGCACCAGACCTACGTTCCGAGCCACGCCTGGGAAAAGGACCAGACGCTGAGAAAGCATTGGGATGCTTGAATATATTGTCGAGACGATCCGAGGACGTCCTCGCATCTACGGTCGGCAAAAAATGTCCTCGGACTGCTGATGTGTTAACACATGGAAGTCCTAGCTTACACGGGTACACCAACGCACACCCACACACACACACACACACACACACACACACACACACACACACACACACACAAATCACACTACTGAACCCAACTGATATTTTTTATTAAGTATAAAGTTTTGATTTGGACCCCAGCAAATCTTATATAATAAACAACAACAAAAATGCCAAATCAAAAATATTGTAATCAATGCAAAAAGAATATATCTAGCCCCAATTGGGCTAAGCATTAAAGGAATTGTAATCCAGACAAATGCAGAACCCCCACAAAAATATGCCCTAAATGCCATAGAAAATATAGCATGGAATACTTCACTTATAAACATAAAGGTACTTGCTCTGCACAGTCATCAACATTGCCCCCACAACCATCTACATCTGGTCTGAAAAGGAAGCATGAAGCACCTGTTAATGCTAGAGCAGCAAAGCAGCCACGCTATGCACCACCTATCCATAGCAGTTTTAATGGCCAACTTAGGGATCACCGGTTTGTATCAGAGCCAAAATGTGACATTAAGAATTTTTTGAACAGTATAAATTCTGATGTGCAGGCAATTCTAAATGCACAAAATGGCTCTTATAAGCTGTCCCTCAAATTGTTTACACAATATAAGAAGCCAAATGGCACAAAATTTACACAGCCCCACATAACAGAAACTGTACCGGTATATTCAAATGCAAATTCAGACAAAATAATAAGCAGTTTGATAGATCAATTGAATATTAAACACTCTGAATTTGCGGCAAAAGAGTCTGGATGGAGCCTATGCGGATCTCCACACAAGCTCTATGTTAATATTTCTGAATTCAGCCCATTACAAGGTTCCACATATGTGCCTTTACCTGCTAATATTAAAAACAAAAAAGCTGTGCTTAACATAGAAAATAATGATCAGAAATGCTTTCTGTGGTGTATTTTAGCTGCTTTGTATCCAGTTTCAGATAATCCAAAGAGAATAATTTATTATAAACAACATGAAAATGATTTTGATGAGGCAATGGAGGGTTTAGAATATCCAATGTCTGTTCAGAATATTGATACATTTGAGAAAAAGGCCAGGAATATCAATGGTAAACAATTATCTATTAATGTATTTATTTGTTCTACTGGCCGTGGCAATTGCTTGATAGCACCTCTCAGAATCAGTACATTTGATGATGATTCTGCTGTTCCGATTGATCTGCTCTTAATTGAAGGGGATGATACACGCCATTATACTCTGATACATAATCTTGAAGCTTTAGTCAGAACACAACTAGACAAAACTCATAGAATATTCAAGTTGTGCAGAAGATGTTTGTCTGTATTTGATGGTCAAAAAATGGTGAATGGGGTTCGGGAAGAGAATGCAGAAATTGCTAAAAACAAGTTAATTGAGCATCTGAAATACTGTGGCAACCATAAACCTGTTCATATGGTGATGCCTAATCCAAGTGAAAATGCCAAATTCAAAAAATTTGAAGCCTTGTTGGAACACCCAGCATATATAGTCTGTGATTTTGAATCAAACCTCAAACCCCTTGCATTCTGCAGCCCAGATCCTGAGGAATCTTCAAGTACATCATACCAGTTACATGAACCTTCCAGTTTTTATTATGTGGTTGTACAGGATGGTGTTGTTAGTAAAGAAGATATATACATGGGAGCAGATGCCATCAAAGAATTTGCAGATAGAATAGAAAATGAGTGCCGTTGCATAGCATCTAATGTCTTATTAAAATCAAAACCCATGTTGCCTTTAGCAGAGGATCAGATTGAAGATTTCAACAATGCAGAAAAATGCCCGGTATGTGATTCTGAATTTTCAGATGCAAATATCAAGGTGAAACAACATTCTCATACAGATGGTAAATTCTTAATGGCCCTGTGTAATAGCTGCAATATTAAGATCCAGAGACCAAAATTTGTCCCTATATTTTGCCATGGTGCATCCAATTATGATTTTCATCATTTGATCAGGTACGAGGGGTTTGACAAGCAGAATTTAAATATTTTAGCTGAAAATAATGAGAAATATATTGCCATTAACAAAATAATTAAAGTTAATGGTGTTTCTATTCACTTAAGATTTCTTGATTCATACAGAATTTTATGGGCTAGCCTGGCTACACTGGCCACTCAATTATCTGATGATCAATTCAAAATCACATGTGCTTTGTTTCCAAATCAGGAGCTGAAATTAATTAGGCGGAAGGGTGTATATCCATATGATTATGTTACAGATTTTTCAAAATTTGATGAGTGTTCTCTGCCACCACAACAAGAGTTTTACAGCAAAATCAGAGGATCTGGAATCACTGATGAAGATTATCACCATGCCCAGTTGATGTGGAACAATTTAAAATGCCAGACATTTGGTGATTATCACAAGGCTTATTTAAAACTTGATGTGACCCTCTTAGCTGATATACTGCAGGCATTCAGAAAATCTTCCATGGAAAATTATAAGCTGGATCCAATGTATTTTTACAGTGCTCCGGGCCTAGCATGGTCTGCAATGTTTTTAAACACTAAAATGCAGTTGGATCTGATCCAGGATCAAGATATGTATCTGTTTATGGAACAATGTATAAGAGGAGGCCTGGTGCAATGTTCTCAGAGATATGCCAGAGCAAATAACAAATATATTCCTGATTATGATCCAGCACTGCCATCAAATTATATACTGTATGTAGATGCCAATAGCCTCTATGGTTATGCTATGATGGATAAATTGCCATATGCAGGGCTTGAGTGGGTTGAAGATTTCAATATTGAAGATCTTAAGGATTTTGATGACAGTAACTATGGCCTGTTCTTAGAGGTTGATCTGACAATTCCAGATAATTTACACAACACATTTTCTGATCTGCCCCCAATTCCTGAGGTTGAATGCTCACCTGGCTCTAAACAGAAGAAATTGATGATGACTCTGGAGCCAAAACAGGATTATGTCATATATTACAAAAACCTCCAGTTCCTGATGAATCATGGTGTTCAAGTGACCAAAGTTGGAAAAGTTTTGAGGTTCAGGCACTCAAGATGGTTGAAGCCATATATTGATACAAACACAGAGCTTCGAACATCTGCAATGAGCCAATTTGATAAGACCTTGTTTAAATTGATGGTCAATTCAGTGTATGGCAAAACAATTGAAAATGTCAGAAAACATACTGATGTTAAAATAATTACTGACCCCAGCCGGAGCAAAAAATTGATTGCAAAGCCCAACTTCAATTACAGAAGAATTTATGATGAAAATATAGCACTTTTCAACATGAAAAAAACAAAGATTAAGTTTGATAAGCCTATTTATGTAGGGGCTGTGATATTGGAATTGGCCAAATTACACATGTTAAAATTGTTTTATAATGTGTTGAAGCCTTTTTATGGTGATTGTGTAAAATTGATGTACATGGACACAGATAGTTTTGTTCTTGATATTCAAACAGAAGATGTTTATCAAGATATAGCACAGCCTGAATTGTTTAAATATTTTGATACCACTGAACATTCAAAAATTAAACACCACAACAAAAAGGTGCCTGGCAAGTTAAAAGATGAGACACTTGGTGATGTTATTGTGGCATTTGCTGGGTTAAGGGCCAAGATGTACAGTTTTGAAACATGTAGTGGCGCTGTTGCCAAAAAGGCCAAGGGCATTGGCAAAGTGACTGTAGACAAAGAGCTTGAATTTGAAGATTACAAAAATTGCCTCAAATCATGTAGCACAATCAGAACATCAGAATCCAGAATTCAGAGTATGGATCACTTGTTGACTAGCAATATTGTAAGAAAAGTGGCTCTGGACCCACATGATGATAAGAGATGCATTTTGTCATGTGGCATACATACTTTACCATGGGGTCATTGTGATTTGAAAAGTGGTAATCAATGCCCAATTACAGAGCATGATTTGAAATAAATAAACATTCCTATGAATTTATTTGGGTTCAAAAAACAGGCTATTATGGACCTGCCAACACCACAACCCTCTTATGATATAATATCTAAACTAAGTGCTTTGTTAATTATTCATCTGAACAGCATACTTACAGATGTTGATGATGAAACAGGTAAAATATTGTACATATTTAACAATAATTTAAATCATTACCAATTACCTGTAGGTGGTCAATTGCAATTTATTACAACCCCTGAGGGTAATGTCAAGATTTCAGTAGGGAGAAATATTTATAGAATTGAGCACTCAAACATGGTTTCTGGCACTGTATATACTGTTTCTGCTGGTGACTGCTTATATATTGAGGTCCCTGGATCCTATGACAAGCTTATACCTTTTTTTATAGAATTAAGAATCAGATATTCAATAATAAATAACCACTAAAACAAAATGCCTAATGATATATTTGGCCATACAAGACATGAAGATCACAGTGATGAGATTCTGATGCTTGATGTCAGAGTCAAGAAATTAAGAAGTGATTTACAAGCTTTACAAACCACACTCAATGCCAGTCTTCAACTAGAAATTACAAATTTACAATCACAATGCATGGACCCTCTTCTTAAAATTGATTCTGAACTCAAATTGCTGCTTCAGAAATATACTGACTTGGCCACATTGGATAATTTTCAAAATTTAGAAGAAGCTGTAGCAGCTCTTCAAGCCAAATTTAAGACCCAGGCTACCAACTCTGAGCAATTGAAACAGCAATTGGAAGAGCAGATAAATAATGTCCAGACACAGCTCCAAACAATTGTCAAAAGCATAAAATCACAAGAAGATTTTGATCTAGTGATTTCCACTCTAAAGGAACAGATTCAATCACTCCAGATACCTAATCTGGACCCTCTGAACAATGCCATAGTTAAAGAAAAAATTGAGACACTTGAAAATTTTATGAACAACTTGCCATCTTCTGATGCTTTGAGTGCAATAACTCGGAGTGTTGCCAACATTAAGCTGCAACTTGAAACATATGAAGATTTTGGAAAAATTCAAAGTACCATAACCCATCTTGAGGGTACAATAGCAGCAGTGCAAAGTGATTTGACAAATGTACAAGAATCTCTAGAATCCCGCCTCCCTGGTATTGTAGACACACTTGTCAGTGTCCAGCAACAGATCACAAAGCTTGAAAACCTCAACACTGAATCTGAGCTATCTCATTTTCATCACTTGATCGATGATATCCAAACAAAACTTGAAATTTTACAACAATCAACACCCACTCAGGCAGATATAGCCCTGCTCCAAAATGCTATGCAAAATGTGGCTGATGCATCTGAATTAAATAATGTGAAATTGGCACTTGAATCTTTGCAAAATACTGTAACAAATCTGCCTACATCACAGGAACTTAAAAATATTAAGAGAGCAGTGAATCGCATATTGAAATCAGAAGATATCAAGAATATCCAGACAGAGATCAAACAACTTACTCAGACAGTGGCCACTCTACCAACTAATCAACATATTAATGAACTGCATGCCCTGTTTGAGGATATCAGAAGACAGGTCCATGATCTTACTGCTCAAAATTCAAAATTGGCAGTTATTGAAAATTTGCAACAAATTGTAGCTAATATCAAACAACAGCTAGGGACCATGGAATCCAATCAAGCAAATGCTCTGTCTGTTTTTGCCACCCAGCTTCAAGAGATTGTGCAACAATACAAGAAACTTGTTGTGGACATAAAGATCAAGCCAGGCCATGATGATGTTGTTAGGACTATCAATGAGCACCTTGAATCTGTAACAAGCAGATTGCTTACAGCAGAAAAAGAAATAACAGGCATAATTGAGAATTCAAAACATACAGTAATTCTTGAATTGTACAGCATCCCCAACAAAGAATATGATTCACCATTTACACCAGGTGGCAAAATATATATGCTGTCCCCTGCACAATTTTATTACCAGTTTTTTGTTGGGGGCACATTGAGACCAATCAAGATCAAATATTGGCTTCAACCACAGGCACACCACTACCCCACCTTATCAATAACAAATGCTGAAAACAAAGCAAAAATCACCAGTGTAGAGTTAGAGGATTTTACAGATTCCAATACATTAGAAACATCTTGTGCTGAAGATGATGGCTCTCTGGAATTTCATATACAAATAGGAGACAAATTATATTTAGAAAATCCTGTAGTATCAGCTGCTGAACACCCCATAGTTGCAATATTCTTGTTTTCATATTATGTCTAGATAAATTATTGTTGATGAATTACACAGACAAGCCAGACATAATTATAAGAGAATGCCAGTAGTCACAAAAGGCATAGATGATTTATGGCAGAGCGACTTGATTGAGATGGCAAGTGGACAGCTGAAAAACTTAGACAAAATCAACAAGAGCTACAAGTATCTACTCACTGTAATAGACACATTTTCAAAATTTGCCTGGGCTGTGCCACTCAAATCCAAGACTGGAAAATGTGTTACAGAAGCCTTCAGGACAATCATCAATCAGAGTGGAAGATCACCGCGCTATTTGCAAACAGATAATGGCAAAGAATTTTATAATTCTGTGTTCCAACAATTTATTAAAAGCCAGTCAATAAAACATTATTCAAGTTACAGTGATCTCAAAGCCTCAATTGTAGAGAGATTCAACAAAACCCTAAAAAATCTTATGTATAAACAATTTACACTTCAAGGTAATTATAAATGGCTTAATATTCTTCCAGAACTTCTACATAAATATAACAACTCGGTCCATTCCACAATCAACATGAAACCCTAAGTAACTTCATCTGATGAGCAAAAATTGATCAGGACTGTTTATTATCCTAGATACCAGCCAACAACAAGAAAAGCCAAATACAAGGTGGGTGATCAAGTAAGAATCAGCAAATATAAGCACTTATTCAAAAGAGGCTTTACAAGAAACTGGAGCTCTGAATTATTTACAGTGGTTCAAATTAAACCTGGGACCCTTAACACATATATAATAAAAGATCACCGAGGAGAAATTCTCAAAGGCCGGTTTTATGAAGAAGAACTCAACAAAACTAAACAGCCTGACACATATCTCATAGAAAAAATCATCCGCAGAAAAGGCAACAAGTTATTTGTCAAATGGCTAGGACTTCCAGAACACAGCTGGATCGATGCAGACAAAGTGATAATATGAGCACCTGGGATGTTATAAAAAGGCTGCCAGAACCTGAACAGCAGATTAAGAGAAATGGCAAGTTGCTGCCTGAAAATATTAGATGTCTTATTGTTGGGCCATCAGCTTGTGGTAAAACTACACTAATGATTGATAATTTTTTATTGGCACCCAATTGGTTAGACTGGAAAAACAGGCACTTGTATGTCTTCTCTAAGAGCTTAGAACAATTAAAATATCAGCAGCTGATGAAGCTATATGATGGATTGGATATTGCCACTTTTGAACCAGATGTTAAGCCACTCCATGAATGTCTTGATAACTCTGTTGTTGTGTTTGATGACATTATACTGGATAATCAAAACAAGGTTAGAAATTTCTTTACACAGGGTCGACACAAAAACATTGATTGCTTCTACCTGGCACAGACTTTTTCTAAAATTCCGAAGCAGCTGATCCGAGACAACAGCAATTTTATATGTGTGTTTCATCAAGATCGTACCAACCTCAAACACATACATGATGAATATGTAGGTGGGGACTTGAGCTACAATGATTTTTCCAAGTTTTGCAGTAGGTGCTGGAACCAGGACAGTTATGGGTTGGTCACAATTGATATGACAAGAAAACCCAATAGTGGTAAATATAGAAAAAAAATTAACAATTTTCTAGACATTGAAACATATATAAATAGCCATGAAAAGGCCAATCATTGATGATCTTAAATTAAGAGATTATCTTGTAAAAAGATTTAAGGGATGGAAATCAGAGAACCGAGGAATTTATGAACAACACAAACAAACAGAACAGCCTATTATTGATGCTATTAGTGAATTAGGTAAAAATATCAAAACTGTTACAGAGCAAAATCAAAATTTGATCACAGAGCTTGTACCTGTAGCTCCTAGGAACATATTAGATTATCCAATCACCCCACTTTCCAGTATTCATACACCTAGTCCTGTTGCTCCTCGAAGAATTGAAGCTACTCAGGATCCTATTGAATTGGGTCTTCTTGCTCAAAAATATTTAAGCACACCTAAAGACAACAAATATGAGGTTTTTGGCTTATATGCCGACACAGAGCGTGATGGTAGCATCGTACATAGAATTGGCAATTTCAGAGTAACATTTATGGGAGATGATCTAATTGTATATTCAGAATCTCATCTTGGAGAAAGAGGTGCTTTTGTTAAGTACCCTGGAACTCCTGGATTGTGGGAACTGATGACTAGGAAGAGACCTGGCAGCTATACATATCAAGATTATGAGCATTACAAAGAAATATTAATAAAATCAGATGCTCTATACCAGAACAATGATCCCACACAAAAAAGAGTCAAGTCTAGCAGTGGAGCAAAATACAACAACTTAATCAAGCCCATATGGTCACAGATCAAGACTGGTAGTGGAATCAAACAATACAACACCCTGCCTAAAGAATTTGTGTGGGTTGATGATGTCAGGAAACTTGTAGATAGGTTGCTGGTGATAACTGGGGAGGAAAATGCTGGCAACCACAATTTTTACAATGAAAATGTTGGAATTATGGACATGATAAGCACAAAATTGTCTAATTTTATAGTGAATGACACTAAGGGGATTGGATATCTTATAAAAATTATTAATACTCTACCACCTAAATTTTGGAATATTTCTGAGGGTCGGGGGTTGGTTAATGACATTATAAACAAGCTGCCATTTGAACTACATATTCCAGGCTATCAGTATTGTGGTCCCGGTACAAAATTGGACCATAGATTAAACAGAGGGGACCCTGGTGTTAATCCCCTAGATGCTGCTTGTAGAGACCATGACATAGCATACAACACACATTCTGATCTTGACAAGAGACATGTTGCAGACAAGAAATTAGAAGAGGCTGCATTTGGTAGATTTGTAAGCAAAGATGCTTCTTCGAGTGAGAGAATAGCAGCATTGGGGACCACCATAGCTATGAACACCAAACAAAAACTGGGGTGGGGGCTGTGAATATGTATATAATAAACCTACAATGAAGGCCAAGGGTGTTATGTATCAAATACCTTATGCAGGTCTTAAATCTCTTAAAACTATTGATAGTCTTTTAACCAAAAAGCAGCGCAAGAAAAAAAATTCTTGTATTGCCAAGGGCCATGGTATGAAATTGTTGCTTAGTACCCCCAATTAAAAAAATTACAGCAATCTAGAAAAAAATCACATGTGGGGGGTTTCATATTTACTATCCCGGCCATCTTAGCAGCACTTGGGGCTGTTGGGAGCTTGGCTGGGGGATCAGCTGCCATAGCAATAACAGTAATAGATGCCAAAAAAAATAAAGCAGAATTAGATTAATTGAAGCGCCATAACCTGGCCATGGAGAAACAAGGCAAAGGTGTTAAGAGAGCCATGAATAAGTTTAAAAAAACAAGAGCCGCTTACAAACCAAGATATTGAAGCTTTAATCAAGCCACTGGGCATCAAAAATTTTAGAGGTGTGTACATGTCTGATTCTTTACCAGAACAACCACTCAACAAAGAGTGTGGCATTGTTAATTTGGATAAGTACAAAAATCAGGGCACTCACTGGATTTGTTATCTTAAATATTTAAACAATGAGGCATTTGTGTTTGATTCATTTGGAGGCGTTCCACATGAAAATTTAATAAAATATCTAAAATCAGCTAATCTTTATTACAATAATGCCCGTGTTCAAAATTTCAAAGATGTTAATTGTGGACATTTGTGTTTATCTGTTCTTAGATATATGTCTCACATAAATAAACCATCAATTGAAAATTTTCAAAAGGCCCTGTGGTATTTAAAACATCATGGGGGTATTCCATCTCACCAGCCAAAATTCAATATTGAAACTCAAATTACATGATCATATAGTGTATCCCAAAACAATAGCTCTCAAGCATTTTATGGCATGTACTTGATCCCTAATATTACACACCACAACAACAAAATTGCAGTAGGGGATCAAAAAATTGTCATCACTCCAGGGCAGTATAATCTGTCCACTCTAAATGCTCAATTACCCAGAGGTATAGTATTAACTCAAAATTCTGTCACTCACAGAGTAGAGATTGTATCTGCTACAGAAACAGTGGATCTGGGTACTATAGGAGAGCTGTTAGGCTTTGAGAACAACACAAAACTTGAACCGGCCATCAAACACACTGCTATTAATATACCTAAATTCTTAGCCATAGAGACTGAATATTCACTGTAATGTGGCCGAGGGTATGATCACCAAATCAAATGGCATAGGCACTCACAAACAAACTGGCATCATTGCAACATTCAAACCTAACTCTGAATTTATGGAGCCCATCATCTACACTCAATCCCCAACATTATATTTTCCTGTGTGCCATAATAGAATAGATTACATTGAGTTGATGGTCACTAATGAAAAAGAAGAATTAGTTGATTTTGCTGGAGCCACAACAACTGCAATCATAGAGATTAATATTTAAATAAAAATACATACAAAAAAAATGGAAAATATTGAGAGTTATGAGCTACAATCATTCCCCCCAAACAGGAGGACCTTTGCAAATTTAAATCAACCCAACACAGAGATTGAGGTTGATCTTGATGTAGGGGATGGCTTTATACACCCCCACAGAGCAGATCTATACATCAAATTTGATGTTGTAAAGCTCGATGGAACAGATTATCCGGCAAATTCAAATATAAGATTGGTAGACAATTTTGTGCCGCATCTGTTCTCTGAAATTGAGATCAGAAAGCATGGTGTTGTTATAAACAGAGTGGATTATCCCGGCATTACCTCCACAGCTTTGGCCACACTAAAAGTATCCAAAACCGAGGCTTCTTACTACAAAATAGGTGGATTTGAGGCTGGTGATAAGATGTTATCTAAGAGCCACACAGTGCTGTTCCCTATGCGCCTGTTGCCAGGATTCTTCTCAGATTACAAAGATATTATGTGGAAGGGTGGTTTAAGAATCACATTTAGAAGAGCTGCCAATGATAATAATGCTTTGATGAGGTACAGCACATTAAACTCTACAGGGGAAGCTTTGCCTGATGAAGGCAAATGCATTATTCAGACTATGGAGCTAAGAATCCCAGTTGTTGAATATGAAGCCAGTTATGCTCTTAAATACAAAGCAGATATAATAAAAAATCCACAAGTACCTTTACAATTTTATACATATCAATGTGTACAGAAGCCTGCCACTGGTACTTATTATGAGTTTGATGCTACAAATTCATTCTCCAGTATACAATATGACATGCCGGATTTTGTGGTGGTACTGTTTCAGACTGGAAGACACAATAATCAGGAAAAAAATTCAAGCAGATTTGATAACTGCAACATCAAGAACATATATCTTAAAAATGGCAGAAATGAGGTATTCCCTAGAGAAAATTATAATTTAGACATGTCCAAGGATGATTTCCTCAAATTATATGAAGCATTTACAGCATACAAAAGGGTCACTACTGGCAATACTGACATGTATTACACACCAGATGAATTCAAAGCACAGAGACCCATGTTTGTCATCAACACTTCAAAAAGGAAACAAGTTGTGGTTAATGACAGGACAAACATTAAAATTATTTGTGAATTCCATGATGCACTCCCTGATGACACCATATGTAGTGTTATTCTCATAGGTGAAAAATCATATTTTTATGATGTAAGAAATGAGAGAGTCACAGAGCAATTCTAGAAGAATTACATTGTTTTAGTACTAGATATGCAAGTTGAGCCTGGTGCCCAATTGAACTTAAACCGGAAGTAAATATGTGTGTGTGGGTGTGTGTTTTATGAGGATTTTGGCTTAATTTCAAGTGTATCCAAAACAATATCAAGAAGGGGCATATTTGTAACAAGCTTATGGACAACAATCTGGCTGATGCAACTTTTGTAAGTATGGGCAAATCAATCTGAGGGGGCTCATCATTTGTACACTGTAGTTTCGGGAAATTCCAGAGGGCATTTTTACAAAAATCTTGGATTAGACAGGGTGCTACACTTGAGCAAAAAGCTCATATGCTCATCTTGAGCAAGGTTTAAGTGTAGCCAAATCTGCCTGAGGGGGGTTCATCATTTGTTGAGTTTATAATACCACAAAACATACTACTGATTATAATTAAGTACCAATTTAAGATAATATGTCCAGGTTACCCCCACACCCCCTATACGCCTTCATGGCATGGTGCTATGCACAGGGGAGCACTAAAATGTCCAGGTTACAATTAGTAGGTGTTCAATATTTACCATTTAGTGGCCGCGGTGGCTCAGTCGGTAACGCGTCTGACTACCATGCTCAAGGTCCCGGGTTCGATCCCCGGTCGGTTCAAATCCGGGAACTTTTCTAACGGTGGAAGCGGCCCCGGCGCCTACCCAGCGTCGAATAACATGGGTACCTGGGGGAAACCCTGGGGGGTAAAGGCGGTCAGGGGCGTGATGCTGATCACATCACCCCCACTCACGACCGGATCAAGAAAGTGTGGGGCGTTACCCCCACACCCCCTATACGCCTTCATGGCGTGGTGCTATGCACAGGGGAACACTTTACCTTTTTTTACCTTTATCAATATTTACCACGAAATTCAACCCCCAAGACACATAGACACACAGTTTTTAAATAAATAGAACCTTTCAAAGAACTAAATTAAAACATCCTTTCATTCAACACTGACAAAATAGCTTTTATGGTATACATTCTCCAAAAATAAAATAATGAAATCAGAAATTCATATTGTTTTAGAGAATCGCTTATATGGGTTTGGTCTAAGAAGGATGTTACGTGAAAATTTTCATCAATTTCAATTCTGAGAAACTTTTTCCACAAAAATTGTATGAATCGTATGAACTAGTACTAAGCAATCACTCAAGTTAGACACGCAAGAGAAATTTTTTGATTTCAGAAACTATGGAAATCATAGTGAAATCATACAATTGAACATATGTTACCATGATCATTACAAGAAACATATTCAGTATACTTCTGTCTGTAATTTACATTAACATGAGTTTATGCAGTACGAAATTTAGTGATAAAAGTATATGGGCCATTATGGACAAATATATCGTCGTACGAGAAGCAGAGGAACGTAACTCCAAAGAAGCAGTTTTAAGTTTTGATTAAATAAACTCCTCTGAAGAGCTCTATTTGGAGCGAGATCGGCATATCTCTACTTCTAAGCACTTTGTAATCTGTAGCTTATTTCAAAATAATGTGAATGCAATAAAGTAATAATATCACAGACCGCCTTGCACTAATCGACATGTTTTCTTTTGCAGCAACGGAACTTGTGGAAATCGAAGATAATGGTAGGTGGTTTGTGGAATCTCTCTGTGACGAACTGAATGAGACAGGAACGTGTCTAGACGTCTTAACTATCATGACTCGAGTGGCTAACAGGGTAACTAATATTTACGAAAATAGAGTCAGAATACGGACACCTCTTCAAATAATACAAATTCCTACCATTGTTAGCATGCTTATCAGGGATGTCTACTTTCATCCAAAGGTAAAACATTTTAAAATATATTATTTAAATTTATTAACTACATTGGAAATTCTAACTGATGTGTCCACTAAAAGTAATAAAACTCAATGGACAAGGAAAGTCTCGACAAGAACCTTTAAAATGTGTGGGGATGTAAAATGAACTGAGAAATATAATCACTACTTTAACATGGATTCCAACCCTGGATCCCTGGCTTGCTTCTAGTCTTGAGACCATATGTCGCTCTACGATTGGGATGAATTTAAGAAAAAGTTCATTGTGTCGATATAATTAGTATCTTTATCAAGTTATCTTATCGTGTACTTGTTCTTCATTTACTGAGAAACAGGATATATAGAAATAATTCATTTCGCAATTTTACAGGCGGATTTTATGGCGGGAAAGGGGTATCACCAGAATTTTTGAGATTATTTATAGATAAAATCTACAAAACTTTCTATATTTCTATTAAGCGATATTAGCCTGGTGCAAATTCTCAGAAATGTGGCTGTAAAAATGGTAGGAAGCATTTTTGAGGAAAAGCGGACAAACAACCTTTTCTGAATGTAATTTGATGTGCTGATTCCGGATATTTTGTTTGCCACTCTCGATTTTGATGTTATGTGCTTCAAATCGCTAAAAAAACAAAATGGCGACCATACGAAATGAGCTACAACTAACTTTTGAAGGAGCAGAAACAAAATAGTGATCTTGGTGTCAGACATTATGTTTTTGGGTATGCTGAATCCCAATATTATGTTTTGTAATCTGAAATTTTAAGCTATTTGCTCCAAATCGCCAAAAAACAAAAATGCCGGCAATACGAAATGAGGTCCTAATAACTCTTGAAGGTGCAGAAACAAAATAGTGATCTTGGTGTCAAACATTATGTTTTTGGGTATGCTGAATACAAATATTATGTTTTCTAATCTGGCATTTTTGAAAATTGTTGTAGTTTTTTTTCCTCTTTTTTAAACAAAAGAACAACAAAAATGACTTAACCTATAATATATTTTTTCTTTTTTTACTTTATCTCAGAATGATAGAAACATAGAACCATGGATCCACTTATAAATTTGAAAAGACCTGCACCTGTGAGCCATCATTTTTGCATCATTTGTCAAGAATCCAGGGGTGACACACTATTCGATGCAAGTCCACAAGGCCTTAATTCAGGGAACGATGCAACCAACGCAAGAAAAATGTTACGTGATATCAGTTACAGAGATACAATTGAAAGATAGGAATCTGCGTTCAGTTCTGACCCTAAACCAGAACTGGTTTGGCATAAATCATGCTATGCTGATTATACCCACAATGGAAAAATTTCGAGATTGCAGAAACGTTACGAGTTTAGCACTTCTGTTCCGAAATCTGATGTTCCGCCGGCAAGACATTTGACTCTAAGAAGCAGGACAAAGGCAATGAACTGGAAATTGTGCATTTTTTTTGTCAGGATTTCAAAATCAAGCAGAAGACATGTGTTGTTACTAGTGAAAGTATGAGTAATCAGATTCTTTTAGCATCTAAATACATCGAGGTAATTAGTGTACGTGTGGCAGTGATCTTATTGCTGCAGAAGGTTGCTACCACCCAAACTGTCTAAAGAAATTTCTAAGAGACACAATTAAGGCTGAAATTGAAATGAAGAAAGTGGATTAGCTATGATTTGGCGTGGACAATAAGTGATGCAGTCAGTAAAAGATGGTCATGTGGTAGAATTAGGAGAGGTTTGGATGCGTTATAAAGAACTTGAAATCCACAAATCATTCACTAGCCGGCTGTCGACGTTCAAAGAAAAGATCGCAGCACATGTGAAGAACGAATATGAATTCATTGTATTGAGAGATCAATCAGCACCTGATAGGCAAACAATACTAGTACCAGTAAAATTTTGCCATTTTCCCAATGGACCAATAACGATGAAGACGAGTCTGAAGAATTTGCCAATATCCCTGCGTTCAAGTCAGAAGATACTGAACAATTTCTTGCCATGATTCATGTATCATTAAAACTGCGATCAGACATTTTATCTCAGCCTTCATACAAAGGAATGGATGTAACTGAAGAATCAGCTATTGATTTTTTTCCGGAGAATGTTTACATGTTTCTCCGTCTGTTACTTGGTGGTCAGCCACTTCTTGATGCAGACCCAGATGAACAGAATAGTGAGGATAAGGAAGAATCAAGTAAGAGGTCTAGGGTTTTAAGTATTGGTCAAGATCTTGTGTTTAGTGTAAGGGAAGAGGGAAGAAAAAACCTCCACAACACGTCGGTCTTGCTTCAACTTTGCACCAGGCTACAAGATCAAAGCAACTTGTGGACTTATTTCATCAAGCTGGACACGTTATTAGCTACAGAGAAATTCTGAAAATGAATACATCATTGGCCAAGACAAAATTAGAAAACATGGACCACAAAACAGGATCTGTGATTCCACCAAATTTGGTGCAACAAAGATTTCTTCACTTCTCAATTGATAATATAGATATCAACGACTCAACTCTTGACGGAAAGGACACATTTCATGGTACACAAATCGCAGCATGGCAGAGAGGTCCTGGACCAGATGATCAAATGAAAAACATCCATCCATCGAAAGAGAGTACTTTGAAAGTTCCGAAAGTGCTAGAGACATTGATTCCTGTAAACATCGTAAAAGGCACAATTGAACCGAAGTTTGGAGAAGTAAATGCAGAATAGTATCTAAAACCGAAACATGAATCCTTTTGTGCATTGGAAGATAAATCAATGGACTTTTATTCCTAGTTCAAAAGTATGGATACGAAACATTGCATGGATGCACGTAGCCGCCATTTTAGAACAAACAGCTTAAAATTTCATATTAGAAAACATAATATTTAGATTCAGCATACCCAAAAACATAATGTTTGACACCAAGGACACTATTTCCTTTCTGCTCCCTCGAAAGTTATTAGGACCTCATTTCGTATGGCCGCCATTTTGTTTTTTAGCTATTTGGAGCACCTAGCTTAAAATTTCAGATTAGAAAACATAATATTTGGATTCAGCATACCCAAAAACATAATGTTTGACACCAAGATCACTATTTTGTTTCTGCTCCTTCAAAAGTTATTTGGAGCTCATTTCGTATGGCCGCCATTTTGTTTTTTAGCGATTTGAAGCATATAACTCCAAAATTGAGAGTGGCAAACAAAATATTCGTAATAAGCACATCAAATACATTTAGAAAATGTTGTTTGCCCGCTTTTCCTCAAAAATCCTTCCTACAGTCAGAATTTTCGAAAATTGTCCCAGTCTATATAGCTTAGATTGTTTTCAAAAATCGTACCTACATCAATTTAAATTACCTTTTAAATCCAGTAGTTGCTGCTGGAAGGACCGTAGAAATTTTTGGCATATCCAATAAAAGTTATAATATATAGATGCTAGTTAATAATATATTTTTGCAAGCCTGCAACCAGCACAGAAAAATATTGTATAGAAGTATAGTAACATTTTTTATATCTTTTAAAAATAACTTTGTAGATTTGCATTCGTTTTAATTTGCATGTGCAGTGGAAACTGTTTCCAGACACAAGAGAAAAACCCCTTAGCCCTATACCTGAGCACGAGTTCAACAGCGACATGGAAGCCCATCCTTCGTCTACTACCAGTGATGTTGAAGGTGCCTCATCTTCCACTGGGAATGCCATCGAAACAGACGGTTCAGGTCCTAGTGATCAGATGATACTTCAAGAGATCGTCGCACCAGCACTCAATAAGCCTTCAGTGAAGTAAGTTTTCTCTGTCAACCGCAATGCTTTTACAGAAAATGTTTCAGATATTATTTGAGCAAGGATAAGTGTGGATTAACTAAGTGATGCCAGGCATGTCTCCATGGGCGTATTTAAGTGGGGTTCAACAAGTCCAACCCCCCCCCCCCCCTTTGGGTCAGTAAAATTACCAGATTATCTGTTCTATTCGCTATGCGCAGTGACTTGCGCTTAAAAATTTATTCGGATTTATTTTGTTCTCCTAAATTAGAGGCGTATAGGACGGGATACGGATGGGAAAGAAATTAATTCCACACACCAGATGGAATTGCAGAACAAATGTCTGCAATTGCCTGATAGTTTCGGAATTTCTCTGGAAAATGCTCAGAAAATTTCTGATGTGTCGCAAATTCTAGAATGCTACATGTAAGTAGAATTAAGTATTAAATAATTAAGTATTTCTGAGGTTCTCATTTTTTGACGATTTGAAATTTCCCAACTGTTTGATAATCCCGAAAGTAGATGAATAATTTCCCAAAGTACAGATCGGAATTAGAAACTTTCTTTCCGATTTCTCCCTATTGGAGATTGTCAAATCAGTTTTCTTCTCTCGAGTCTTCTCAAAGGAATTTGGTTTTAAAAAATGCAGTGCAAGAAACCAGGGAAATACCGTAACATTCTCAAGTTGTTTGAGACAAGATGGACAGAAAAGTTTCAATACTTATTAGCGTGACGTGTGGAATTGTATTCACTAATAGTAGACAGTTTACAGTTTACCAGTACAAGAGAAACATTGCAGCAAGCTCTTCAGTTTCTTCAGTGTGTAACCTGTGGGGGATTTGGAATATCTCCACTTGTTCTAACTAAATTGTTTTCACGCAGTGCAACACTATTTTGGTCACCTTAAAAGGTGGACTGTTCAATATTGTGAACATATCAGTATTCTAATATAGATATTAAATAAAAACTAAGAGAAAGTTCTGAGAACGTTAGTGAAATGTATTCCAAAGCAGAGAAACTGCTTAGAGACTATGATGAAGAAATGAAGAGACCTAGAACATCCAGCCGTCAAATCGGAGGGAACAATGCTCCAGTAATTGAAAAGACATGCCCAGGGCGTGCATTGTAAGCAGTAGAAAATTGTGACAAGCTCTTTTACTCAAATATGCAGAAATTGTTGGTGATCTTGGCAAATTTGACACCCGAGAGGATGTATTCAACACTAAAGAGGTTGAAATTATATCTTTGCAATTCAACGGGAGATTCTCGACTAATGGACACTGCGCTGTTAAGGGTACATACAAATATTAAAATAACACCGGTGATGGTATTTTAAATTTTCTAGCAAGGAGGAAAACACTAAATCTAATATTGTAATTATTTTTTAAAGTGAAACTGGGAATATCTCTTTTAAAAACATTTTCTGTTCATTTTATGTAGGGAAGTTAGAAGTTCGTAGATAGACTTAAGTTCATAAAGTTGTGGCCTTTCATGTGGTGGCAGATTGGATTTTGATAGCCAGATCATACTTTGGAGTATTATATGTCCCAGAGTTTCCGGAACGATCCCGGAATGGTATAATTTGTACCGGTGTCCCGATTAGTTTATTCGGGATTCACAAATGTCCTGGAATCGGATGGGAAAGAAGAAATGATTAAGACTATACTTCCTGAACTTTATTTATATTTAAGTGTGTGGAAAAAACTTTAAAATGCTCATTTTACAAACAATCTAACTGTACATTGGATCGCTCTCTCTCCATAATACCAGAGTTAACGAGTTAGAAGAAGACGCTGCAAGGATATTTGATCAAGATGACGCCGCCTTCTACTAGCAGTACTGAATTTCAGTTACGATTCTCTTCCACTGCATCGTATAAAGCGTCAGTGCTTGGGTGCCTAACTGTTAAATCTTCAGTTTTCAAATAAAGTTCCCACATTGTGAGATAGTAGCTTAGTTTATTTGGCACCGAAAAAGAATTGCAAGGTTACATATTTATTCGAAGTGAATTTATGTCTTTTTATTAAGAAGTGTAAATAATATGATAATGGGACTGGACTGTACAAATGTAAATAATAATTATGTTGTACATACATACAACTTTATCGGGTCCAGCACCCCCCCCCCCGCTCCAAACTTCCGGTCGGCAGTGTCCCGGATTTTCACTTATGAAATATAGGAACCCTAAACCGTACCAAAAGTTGAACCCTCCCCACTTACGTGAACAATATATACGCCCATGCATGTCTCCTTAATAGAACTAAGCACACTTGCCAACAGATGTATATTTTCATTCCTTCTGAAAATAATTTTATCTTGTGTGTGCCAAAACCTAAGGGGAGGGAGTTGCTTTGGATCGGTGCGTAGAACTTACGACAAATACTATATTATATTTGTGATTATTGGTATGTACAGTCACGGACACTTCTGGGTTGTAATCTCATTGAAAGTCATTGAGGTTGTTACAACCCAGAAGTGTCTGTGACTGTACTAATATTGTTTTGCCTGCGAGAAATTTTACAGGGTGATTCAAAAGTCCATTAACACCTCCTATAAAATGTAAAGGATTTAGGCTGGGTACAAATGGCCATGATAGAAACAGGTTTGTGAGCTTGCAAGATCTGAACGATTGATGGTTGTCTGTCACCACATTCTTGTGATAATCGGCGTGTGCTACGGTTTGGGGACTTTGCAAATGAAGGCAGGACTGCTGTGGCTGTTTTTCTTGATGGAAGTTCTGGAACGTCCTGATCATCGCCTGTCGTTGACTGATCTTGTCTCCCGGAACTTTTGAAGTATTTGTGCAACTGTCACATGCGACACTGGATCTCTTTTTGGGTGTCGTTGATTAAAATAATTTGCAACGGCACGTGAACTTCTCCCCAGACCCCAGACAGCAGTACGATGTCGATGCCTTCCTCACACGTTAGGAGCATTCTGGCACTGTTTTCTCACACACAAATGAGCCATTTGTTACAATCATGCAGTCATAACTTTTTCCTGATTAAAGATAGGTTGAAAAGAACCTTCACCATTGCACTTCTTGTGAAATTCTAGCCTAATTTGATACTTCACATTTAAAAATTGAATCCCTTCAAACTCTTAAATCATTTAAACTAGGGCTGGTATCGGCCGATACCAAGGGTATCGATATCGGAAAGTATCGGTTCATATTTTTGCACCGATACTAGCCGATACCATTCTCTTTGAGTCGCTAGAAGCGTGGCCAAAACAAATATTTGTTCCTTTTCAAAGGTTCATTCACCTTTTCCAACTTACCTTTGGCTTTGAAAAAACTGAAAAATAACGTATTTATTCATTTGTTAGTTGAACGTGTACTCAAGTTCCGTGAACGGCAAGTACGTGACAAATAATCCATACGCAGATAAGACTCGCGGTCAAGAATCTTCCAAATCAAGGGTAACGTGAAATTATCCCCATAGGAGTTCCTTCGAAGTCTCCCAGGCTTTGTTCCCATAGATGCAGTCTCGTGTAACAATAATCCCAGGGCTGGTAAATCGCCAATTATTCTTGTATTAAAGGATGATTTAATGTTAGTTTGGGAAGATTGATCCCTTAGTTTTAGAGGATGTTGAAGAGACATGATCTCATTTTTCAACATTGGGGGTGAGGAGACGACGACACGATTATCTCGCTCTTAGCTTCTTACAATATTTCTCTCATATTTGAAACATCTGATCAATTGTCACTGCTCTAAAAAAGACTGTAAACTTGAGAGGCATCGTTGCAACAGAGCACACACACAGATATATAGCCTTTATTATTTTAAATTGGAATTATACAAGTATCGGTATCGGTATCGGTGGGTATCGGTGAGAGTATCGGCATTGGTATCGGTTCAAAGTGGTATCGGCTCAGCCCTAATTTAAACCCTTCCCATTAAAAATATATATATTTGAATTCAATATGGCGGCCACCAATATGGCGGAACACACCAATATGGTCCTCCCTAGGCCCAACCTGTTTCTATCATGACCAATTGTACCCAGCCTAACTCCCAGTGGCGTAAATAACACCCCCGCAACCCCGGCGATGCGGGGGGGGGGCTCACGAGCCTCGGGGGCGCCGTAAGACTGATCAATTACGGAAGTTTTCCTTTCGGCGTTAAAATATATTTTCAACCGAACACATTGGATTTTTGCGCCCCTACAACTGCAAACGGAAAATGGTAATCACTAGAAAAGTAAAAAGAATCACCAGATTAGAAGAAAACCTTCAAAGAAAACGAAATGTGCTGAATTCACATATGCATGCATGCATGACATATGGTGCCTGTAAAAATCATAAAAATGATCAAACAATGTTGCAACAAGGTCAGGATAAGTGGCGCGAAATCATTAAAAGAATTTTAGATATAATTATAATATTATCCACCTGAAATTTTACTCTCAGGGGACTTTGATAAGATATGACAAAAGTGCAAGTGGTTTTGCGAATTTTCTGAACTTTATAGACTTGTTACTGAGCTATGACCCACTTCTTAAAATGCATGCATTTTCACACATAATATACTCGTATAATTTCTTAAAGTTTGTCTTTTATCTCAACCTTTCGTGCCAGATTTTACATATGTATGTATTTTCATATTTGTATATACCTAATGCAAAAGAAAGGCGTGCATTAATACTCGTATTTTAGAAAGGAAAGCTTTTGTTTTTAAACGAGTAGGAGCGCACAACTGAAAATTGCGGGCGGGGGGGCGCATACGCTACTGCTACCTCTTTTACATTTTATAGGGGAGGGGGTTAGGAATTATGAATCACCCTGTACTTCTTGCCATTACTTTGCAAGTAACTGTTCGTTTATTTACTGATCTAGAGGGCAGCAAAGGACATCAACTGGACTCGATGCAATCAAAGAACCCAACAGATACAATATGGATCATCCTCGAAGAGGCAGGGCAGTCATTTTCGACCATTATCGTTTCAAACGAAACAACCCGAAAAAAAGAAAAGGCACAGAAAAGGATCGGAAGAATATTAGGGAAAAGCTGACGGATCTTGGGTTTTCTGTCATTTGTCATAAAAATTTGTCCCACCAGGAAATTATGCAAGAGGTGGCAAAAGGTAAGTGTTTCAATTCTTTAATATCTCTCAAGAATACACGAACTATTATGTTCATTTAGATGTTGTAGTGGTAACGCTTACGGCTTGATAGAGGAGTACTGAATTCAATCACCGGTGATGGTATTTGGCGCAGTGGCGTGGAGGATACCACTTTAAACTGTAGGTTTAGTCCCCATTAGTGTATCTGAGCTAACTTTGACATACGACGTGTATAAACGTGTGCAGACTTATATAAAAAATGTTCCCTGTGTTGGAACGATCACAATTATTATTACTATCTGACCGAAACTAAGTTATTGTTAACTTAGCTTTCAAATACGATTACTTAGAAAATCACATTAATGCAGGCAATTCATCATATTTTCCTATCCATAATCTTTATCCCCTGGTCAGATTTCAGATAATATACGTATGTAAACGTTAAAATCTACGAAATAATATCTTTCCAGTTTTATGCAGATATTAAATGTGGTTTCCCTAATATTAAAAGATGTATGTAAGTATTTGAAGATGTTTTTTTAAAGAAATATATTTGCGTCTAAAAATTAAAATATATTAATGGAGAAATCCTGAATTACACAGTTAGTAATCTTTAAAAATTTCTAGATTAATAAAATCAAGAAAATTCTGATAAAGAAGTCATGTGGCACGTATGGAAGAGGAAGAAGAATGCTACCAAGAGGAAAAACGCTGTCCTCCCATTTTCCACCGCAAGCGATCGAAGTGTGGGTGATGTAATCAACTGATTACCATGTAATCCTGCCCTTACGTTGCCAAAATGTTCGGCGTTCTTCAATACATCGTCGTTACATTTATTCAGCGCCAAGTGACTGCATTATATGGAAGGGGAAAAACAGCACACAGCGAACAGTACCCTAATTCTGTTTACAGACTCATCGGGTACATTGCTTCTTCATTTTACACACAGGCCCAGTATCTTCTAATTGTTTGTATCAACGGTAATCCACAATCTCTTCTGAGATGGTGGATTAAAGGTATTTTCTACTGTTACAGCTGCCGATCCTAGTGCTGGCAAGAGAAGTGGGGAGCGGGGAAGCGACCAATCCACCACGATAAGAAACGCAGCAGCCACTATAAAAAAAAACGACGCACGCTTTTAGAAGCGATATCGGGCGGGGCCACGCAGAGGGTGTGCGTGGCGATCAGCCAATGGCAGGAGTGCAACGTTGTACAGTTAGGAGACTGCGGCGCTGAAGTTGAAAGCCGTGTTCTGTAATTTTCTTGCGCGCAAGAAGTTTTCATAAAACTCGCCACTTTAAGGTTCATCATAAGATGGAGAAAGACAATTTGAACCTGACTGTCCAAGTCCCATGAATTTCCGTCGCCTACAGCCGGAGTTATCGTTCCTTGAAGAAACAAGGGGAACATCACCTTTCATTTCCTTCCGCCTGTTTTTTTCGTTGCCACTGTATTGACGCAGCTGAGTTGTTGTGTCTGATAGAGAAAACTGTGCGTGTTAAATTCGTCTCGATATAAACAATGACCCTTCATTGTTCTGAGCGTTCTCGAACATTGAAATTCTGGGTCAGTTTGAGTTCAGCGTTTTCGTAGCAAGGCTGATGTAAAATTATTCGCTTATCGTTCACTCGTGCGCCACAAAGAACAGTTTGTGAAAAGATTAAATACAGACCTTTCGTGCAATAGTGTGTGTCCCGTGTGTGTCTAATCATTAACCTCCAGGAGAGTGACTCGGAAATGAGTGAAATCAGTGACACGGAGACCGAGGAAGACGACGAGAGCGGTGATGAATAAATACCTTCAAGCTTCTTTCAGGTATGGGTTTCTCGTAAATGCTACAGTGATATGATATTATAATCCTGTGTAGAAATATTCACTATATTATTTCACTGTACTCATACATACTGTGCATGCATTATCAAAATAATGGACACATCGCGAATCTTCTGTCCTTCCCTTGCGCTAGCAGTTACTTTGGCAACAGCGCAGTAGCACTGGCTGCGTATTGGCCGAACTCATGTTCCTTCTAAAAGCGTACACCGTATAGAACAAGGTTCACTTCTTCCTGCCGCGTCGTATCTCTCGGCGCCAATGCCGTTGTCTCTGGTTGGTCTGGGGCATAATCCCCGCTCCCCACTTCCCTTGCCAGAACTAAGACCGTCCGCCGTAAGAGTGGAAAAGACCTATAGTACCGAAATGCCTACGGAAATGTCTTTGCCCCATTGCGATCGAACCAGTCTTAAGCCCGGTATCCACTTGATGCAAACCAGCGTATTGTATCCCCGTTCCGTATCAATTTATTCGAAAAAACTTGCAACGCTCCGTTTCAAAATGTGAGAAAAGATACGCAACGGACCCGATCGCTCATTTGGCGGTTTTTCCCCGTCACATCAAAGGAAGGATACGATACGCATGGAGGGTCAGTGTGGACGGGCGCTAGAGGTCTGCACGGGCCTAAATTGTAAGGCCCGAGTCCGGCCCGGCCCGAGGAAAAGAAACCCGAACCCGACCCGAGTCCGATAATAAGTAAACATGAGCCTGGCCCGAGCCCGAAAACATAATTAAAATTACTTTCCAATTCAGCATTTGAAAAAAAAATGGGCACTGTTGTACTTCGTTAACTAGCTGTTATAAAAAAATGTAAACAATCGATGAGAAAAAAAATACTGTTACTTTTGCTACATCTACTATTGGTGAAACAAATATTAACTTAACATGCGCTACTTTTTTTAAAAAAAAAGATGTAGGCCTACTACTGACTGGTTACTGGTTAGTGTCCCATGTTACTGTGCAGAAAAAGTACAGAGTCCACACTTCGAGAACTGAGGCTGGTTCGTCTCTGTTGGATCAGCAACCCAGCTGCACTAAAATTCATTTCACTGCTAGCACTTGAAGCTGGTATAGGGGCTATCCACGAGTAAACAGAAACATATCGAACGGCACAATCGATTGTGGTATTGTAGCACAACTACTTCCGGTTCACGGCGGCCGGGTAATTCAAGCGCGTACTTGTGGCCTTTCTTCTCGTTTTGTATACCGGATGAAATGGATCATATAAAAGCACTTGACGACGAGGAGAATAAGATATATCAGGGTAAAGTAGAGGCCTTTGCGTATCAATTGGATGAGAAACTAGGAAGTAATACGGCATTATTCCAGATGAGATCCATTGTCGTTGCATTGGCGATATTTGTAGCCTACATATTTGTTTTTCCTACAGAGCGAGAGCGCTTAAAGCATGTAAATCTTTGGATGCATACATTTATGTTTTAAGTGAAAAAGTGCGAGATGTACGGACATATAAGAAACGGAAAAAATAGCTTTTTTTCCCTTTTGTTTCGTTCCCGTTTGATCGCAGAAATACAAAACGCTCATTGTTATTTTAAGTCAATTTTCTGCTATTTGTGTTAAACATGACGATGAAGATGAATAATAAACTGGAAAAATTAATGATGGGACAAACACAATGACACACCATTGCCTGACCATGCTGTTCAAACCTAGGACTTCTTCTCTATCAATGTTGAAAAGATTTCCATTGCAAAAGACGAAAATCAATAATAGTACCCGTACTTAATTTTCTGGTTACACAAAAAAATATTTCCTATGGTTGAACAGCCCGACCCTGAGGCCGAGTGGTTAGCACATCGCGCTGCGACGCCAAGGGTCACGGGTTCGAATCCCGGTCGGGCTTGGTTGTTTGTGAATGTCCATTCATCAATTTCATTATTTCATCACTCATCCCCATCTTCGCAAATTAGCCAAGAGGCACAAAACGCGAAGTAAAATAAACTAACTCAATCAATCAATCAATCTATGGTTGAACAAAACTTTTTTTCCTCTGGTTACACACAAAAGAAATCTGGTTACACCAAAATTTAATACAGTTCGTGTGTACTTCAAGAACGTAACGTGTAACCTATCTGACTACGACCGAGCATCGTTTGAAAGGAAAAGTAATATTTTTGCTCATATCACTAAAACAGAGAGAAAATCGAGATTTGAATGATTTCTCTTCTACCTTTAATGAAGTTCAAGGGGTGCGGGACGCAAAAGTTTTGGTTGGGAAGGAAACATGACGGGTTATTTTTCAAGTCCTGGCGTTCAAAACGGGAAAAAATGTTATTTCCCGACTAAATTGGGAGATTATAGGAGCGGAAAATATTCAACATTACCCGATACTACAATTTTTTTTAATTAGATATACACACAATTTCACCCTCGGGTGATGATTTATTTTGCATTTCTGGAATAAAAACTAATTTCAATAATTTCGGACCTTATGTACAAAAAAATATGTAGGGAATAAACTACTTTTAAACTCTATCATTTTATCCGAAGTGTGGATCGGAACGGGATTTTTTTTTCAGGTCCCGACTTTTTGGTGTCCTGCACATCCGTTGACATTACTGCTAATGGGCTTCCAATTTTCACGCCTGACAGCTTGAATGCAATAATTTTGGCTCGAGGAAATGGATGAAGAGAGATCCGTGAACGATTATTTAGCCCGCATCGTAGTTTACATCCTCCTTGTACACACCCATTCGTTCCTCTCATACATGACACAATCTCAGCTCCCTTTAGCGGCATGTTGTGAGCCTACGAACCGGAAGTTGTTGTGCTACAAGTATGGCGTCCGAGCGAAGGCACTTCCTTCCGGTGGATAGCCCCTATACATAGGAATTGTCTGGCAAGCCGCGATAAATACGGTAACTCCTGTTCGTGATCTTTCCACCATTCCAGTAGGTCTTTAATGTCAACCGAACCATAACTATGATTTAAATATTTTTTAATTTCTTCGGCCTCGTTTTCACTTCGGGCATCAATATTTTCATCTTCGATACACGTGAAATCCAGTATTTTTAGTCTTTTGGAAACATGAGATTGAGAAGGGACAGAAGAACTATTTCGCTGAGAATGATCTTTACATTGGGATTCTGGCTCTTTGCTCTTTAGATCCCGTATTAAGGAACACACATCGAGTCTTATCTCCTCTTTCTCTGTATTTTCAAGCATTCTCAACTGACGGAAATTAGGCCACAAGAAGCAAGCAATCTTATGAAATTTGTGCAAAACAAACTTTTCTGCGAGTAAATTTAATGCAATTTGTTTTAACTGCAACAGATCCTCTGGATCTGAGAGATTCTGTTCTTTAAGGTGATGTATTAAATTGAATCGCAAAGGAAGCACAAGTGGTAGTGTGGGGTATGTATCTGCTTCTAATTGCAGAGAAGCGTCTTTGAATGGTTCCAGAAACTCGATAAGCATTCTCAGGATATCTCGTTGAACGTGTGCCATTCTCCCTTCTTCCTGGCGTTCGATAAGAATATTTTCAATGTCATTGTAGTTGACATCAAAAGATTTGTACATGTCAATCCTACTGTACCATCGAGTTTCACATTCTTGATATAGGGTAGTTTTCAAATGTTGTGTAAGACCTGCGTGTTTCATGTACCGCACTATGTCCTTTATCTCTGTTGTCAGTGTGTCTATATACGATAAATGAACTTCCGCCGAGAGTTTCTGGAATAAGTTCCTCTGTATTGTGTTAAGTAGATGGGAAGAACAGTTTAATCTGATGTACGCCTGAAGGGCACTCACGATGTTACTTCCCTGGTCCGTTACAAAAACAATTTGAGAAAGGCTGCCTTGTTCAAGACCCACTGAAACTGCTTTTCGATATAATTATCTTTTTATGTTCATTCCCGTTTTCCGGTCAGGTGTAAATTCTGCTGTGAAGAGCACTTTACTACACAACCCCCATTTCTCATTAACGAAATGAACAGTAAGAGTTATGTAAGAAATGTGTTTAAAATCATCACTCCACATATCAGTAGTAGCAGCACACTCCCGCCTATCAATCATTGTTTGCACCGTATGAGCCAGCGAATTTCGGAGGATTTCAGCGTCTTTCACTACATTACGTGACACTGTGGTAGGGTGGGGGAGCAATTCTTTTATGTTCGCATTACCATGTTGGGAACCTATTTTAACCAATATCTGAGAGTATTCTATGAATCCTTCACCTTGCACAATGTCAAAAGGTCGTATATCTTTGCAACACAAAGAGACACATGCTTTTGTAACTTCATCTTTAACATTTTGTGGAAGACGCGATGAGGAAGACTGAAAAAAGGATAGAATTTTACCTTGTCCCGAAATTACTTTACAAAGATGCCTTCTTAAATGAGAACTACCGGTTTTCGAAGCAGAATAACTTAAAACCACATTGCACTTCATACACTGCACAGCACAAATCTTCTCATCGCTATCCCTCTTCTTTATCTCTCGAAACTTTTTCCAAATGTCACTCTTTCCACGCGTATTCTCCACTAACACATATTCCCCATCCTTCAGTTTAGTTTTAATTTCTTCTGTGTTCATTTTCGAAAGTAAAAACAAAACCCGAGCGTGTACAACAGAACAACAAACACCGGCACTTGACTGACGAATGAACGATACACACTCTCTTGCTGTGGAAAGGGGAAGTCCCAAATTTTGCTGACTGCTCGCCTGGCGCCGCTCTGGCTGGGTGGCGGTTAAGCTTGGCGACAGTGAAACGCGTGTACACCTGGCGGCAAAGCTGAGGTCGTGCAGTCCTTCAAATGATGAGACATTTAAAAAATGCTCCTATTCTCATTCTCGAAGTAAACCATAATTTCAATAATTAAAAATTATTTTTCGATGACAATATTCGCTAACAAAATAGCCACGAGGCCCGGGCCAGACCCGAGCTCGAGACGTTCTGGTTATTTATGGCCCGAGGGCCTGGCCCGAGCCCGTGCAGACCTCTAACGGGCACGCGCGCGTTACGTTGCCTCATTGCATCATCCTTAAGTGTGTAGTGAGCTCTGTGAATGCAACCGCAAGTCTGCCAATAAGCTGCTTCCACTATACAGTTTACGGTTCGCGTACATGTTTGTCATCCACCAACGTGATGATTTGTTTTTTTTTCTTTTCTTTCGATAAAACGTAATTAATGAAAATATATGCGGCTGCTGCCACTTGCTGCGGTGTACTCATCGTAATTTGAGACCAGACTGTGAACCGTATCGCACTCCCATATCAATCATGCTACAGGGTGGATGATACGGAACGCAGTGATGATACGCGACAAATCGGGGTGCGTATCGTATCAATGATTGATACGGAACGGGGATACGATACACTGGTTTGCAACAAGTGGATACCGGGCTTTAGAATAGATGGTGTTAAAGGCGGAGCTACTGCGGAGCATGCGCACCCGTCTGGCTCCCCTGGAACATCCGGTTACGCTTACGGTGCTATGGACAATAATATGAAACGGCAAAGTGGAGATTCTTTTACAAGGAAATAGCGTGTCAGCTGCATAGCATATGGTTGCACAGTTCGATCGGGAACAAATTTATTGAGTCGAGTATCACTTCCTAGGTTTCCGAAGGACGTAGAGAGACGAAACCTGTGGATAAAAGGATTCGTACCCGGAAAGGATTTGTACGACTTGCATTTTGTTACAAGCATGTTGATCGCTTATCTGCGTATTGTGTTGTGGTGAAAAGAACGGCTCTTAGTAAGGTTTCAAACCGAAGCGACACGCGACAGCAGTGGTTCACATCGAAGTGACAAGCGACACAGTCCATTTAGTCTATAAATAAGCATTTACCGCGCATGGGAAATCAAGTCTCAGGCGGCACAATACACGCCATTGGGAATCTAAGCGACACGGGCAGCTTGTCGCGTCCCTTCCGTTCGATACATTTCGTTGATCACTGAGGATTCACTTTCAAGTGGCACGGAGATTACACACCGAATCGACAAGCAACGGCCCCTTATTCTAAAGAAAACAATCAAGCTTTCATACGAATACAACAGACCGAGGCGACACGATGTATTCATTCATTCATTCATTCATTGTTTTCTGCCTAATTGGCAGGTTTTTCACTGCAATCTCCAGCTTTCCCTGTTCTCTGCCTTACGCTTCGTAATAGCATACGACCCAGTTAATTTAATATCATCCATAAGCTGATATCTCTTTCTTCCACGGACTTTTCTTCCTTCAACCATTCCCTCCAAGGCATCTCTTAGCAGGCAGTTTCTTCTTAGACAGTGTCCTAACCCGTTTCTTTTCCTCTTCTTGATGGTCTCCAGTATATATCTTTTTTCACCAACTCTTTTCAGTACGGCTTCGTTTCTTACCTTGTCTGTCCATTTTACACGCTCCATTTTTCGCCATGTCCACATTTCAAAAGCTTCGAGTCGTTTCTCTTCATTTCTTCTCAACGTCCAGGTTTCTGCACCATATAGTGCTACACTCCACACAAAACATTTCACTAATCTCTTCCTTAGACCTATGTCCATGGGTCCACAAAAAACATTTTTTCTTCTATTGAAAGCTTCTTTTGCTATTGCGATTCTCATTTTCACTTCTTGGTTGCAGCTCATGTCACTGCTTATAGTGCATCCGAGGTACTTGAAGCTATCCACTTGCTGGATTCTTTCACTGTTTGCTCTCACATTAATATTCCTTGGTTTCCGTCCTATAACCATTGCCTTTGTCTTCTTTACATTAATCTTCATTCCATACTGCTCACAGCTGCTGTTTAACTCTTCTAACATACTATTTATGGTTATTTCATCCTCAGCGAATAATGCCATGTCATCAGCAAATCTTATGCAGTTTATTCTTCTTCCTCCCAATTTGACACCTCCTGTGCCCTGGAAACAAGTTTTCACTATATCTTCTAAATAGATATTAAACAAAGTAGGTGATAGGCAGCATCCTTGTCGTACTCCTCTTCCAATTTCACAGCCTTCTGTCATTTCGTCTCCTGTTCTCACTTTAACTCGTTGATTCATGTATAAGTTGCTTAGAAGTCTTCTCTCTTTCCAATCTACACCAATTTTCTTCAGAATTTCTAAAAGTTTAACCCAATTCACTCTATCAAAGGCTTTCTCCAGGTCTACAAATACTACAAACACATCCTTTCCTTTCTCTAAATATCTTTCCCCAATGGTCCTCAGTAAACCAATTGCATCCCTTGTACCTCTTCCTTTCCTGAAACCAAACTGTTCTTCCTCTAACTCGCCACTGACCTTCGAGTATAGGCGTCTGTTCAGAATTCTTAGAAGAATTTTTGCCGAGTGAGATATCAAGCTGATTGTCCTGTACTCAGAGCATTTTCTGGCATTGCTTTTCTTCTGCAGAGGTACCAAAACAGTCTCCGTGAAATCTTGTGGCCAATCCCCTTTCTCATAGATTTCATTGCATAAGTGCAGTATTTCTCTTTTTCCATCTCCCAGGCATTTGATAAGTTCAACAGGAATTTCATCAGTGCGATGTATAGTACTGAGAAAACAGACCAGTCCAAGTGACACGTGCATTTTCTCGTGGTGAAATGGTTCGAAAGGAAGCTTTCAGATTGTAGAAACCAACATAATTAAAAAATAAACAACACTTTCCGAATTAAAGCGACACGACAAATTGCAGGTGTCGCTTCTCGCTTTCATGTCGCTCGGACTGCGCAGTTTCATCAATACCGTGCATTGAGTTTCCCCGGCCTGTTATTTGAGCAAGCGTGGTGAATGGTTTGCTTTAGATCGAATGCTTCCGTGCGAAATCTCGATATAGCATGTCGCTTCAGTCTGAAAACTCCCTTGTTGTTTGAAGTAAATTCGTGCAAGTGAAAGTGGCATGCCGAATAGGTTCTCCCTAAATCCCTCAGGCGGATAGGCGAAGTTGAAAGCACACATAGTATTTACTAGCATTTGCATGTGTCATTACTTCTGCAGATTTGTTGGCAAAGATTCACTTAAGCATACTTTATAATATAACAATATCACTAGTTTTTTTGTAGAATTCTCTTTCCCTCACTTTTCCATTTACAAAATAATTGAATATATCTAAACTTTCGTACGTTTTCAGTTCGTCGTGGGTGTACATGAGATACGTAGTGGTAGTATGCTATACAACTGGCGGCCACAAAGACACGCCATGTTTTAATAATCTGCTCTGCAGTTGATAATCCTACGGATTCTTGACGTCCACTCCTTCATAGTAGAACTTTAACAAATACCTTTCTTGACTATCGTCGCACAATTGATGAAAACAAGCGCTCATTTCTTACTTCGTATGCCGGTGAATCTGTACTGGAAACAACGGGAACTGGCCTAAACCAATGTTTATGTTTACGTTATTAACAAGGTCCATACGCCTTCAGCTCATCATTCGCCATTTTGCCACACTAGCGATCCTGACGGAACAGCGGCAAGCAGCATAAGCACGCCAAGTCGGAATTGAACTTTCAAGTTATTTTCTTTATATTGATGTCTTGTTTGATTTTCTAGTTGTGTCATTCATTTTGCTTACCATGACTTGTCTCATCAAGTACCCACCAACCCCCTTTTTTTTTGGCTCACATGTTGTTTTTAAATGTTGGTTCAACTTCAGTTAGTTATTAGCAGGGCCCGGAATTTGATGTCCTAAAAATATCTGAAAAATGATCTATCTATAAAATGCCTAAAAATATCAATAAGATGACCTAAAAACTACAAGTTTAGCTTTATTTCAGGGTATGACAGTTAGTACGGCACAGTTCTTACTTCTGTAACATTAGAATTGAAATTACAAGGTGTATGTGAATTTTAGGTATAAAAATCTGTAAAAATCTTACCATATTCAGAATTCTTGTAGTAGATAATGTCGAGCGGCACGTTGCTTTGTTCCTACAATCGCGTGGCTATGGAATTCTTGTTTTCATTGTTACCGACCTCTATATACTTTCGTTACCGACATCAAGGCAATAAATGTCAGTTCCTGGCTAAAAATGAGTACGTGAAATGTAATGTAATTACATTACGTTTTTTTGCAATTACGCAAAAGAAGACCAGGGAAAGACATAATACGCGAAAAAATGACCACAAAATGACGTAAAACTTGAAAAATGACGTAAACCTTAAAATATAGAAAATATGACGAAAATATGCACAGTAAAATTCACATCTTTATAACCAGAGGTTCGTATTTAGGATTTTATTACCTGAGAGTAATGCATACTACATGAGGGAAAAAAAGGAGTCCGTGTCGCTTGCGCCGAGTCATTTGCGCCCAGGGTTCTTTACGGTTCATTTCCGCTGCGACATATGTCAAGACCTTCCTTGGTGGGTTTTCCCACAATCCGGAGTGTCATTACCGCCGCGCGCACATGTGTTTATGACGTTGCCCAGCTATAGCTGTGCTTATCTTCGATTGAAAAGGAAGGTGATTGGTAAATGAATGTAAGATGCAAGTATATATGAGGGATCTACAATGGGAAATTAGTATTTATGTAAAACTGAGACTTGAGAGAGACGACAAGATGGCTGACAATATGGAAATGATAGAAACAACGCGTGGAAAGCCGTCCCTTATTTACGAAGGCCAGCAGTATAGGAAGAAGAGGGAGAACAAGGATGGTTCGATAGTTTGGGTAAGCAAATTTCCACATGTAAACTTTTATGCCTATTAGAAAAGGATGCCTTCGAGCATTTGCATACCTACAAGAATTCAAATAACGTTTGTATTATTGTTGTGTAAGTGTATCGAAATATTGTGTTTATATATACGTAGCTATTACTTATATAATGTTTGCAAAGAAATAACACTGTATTTATAATGTTTTTTGACGATTTTATGTAGTGTATAATAATTAAGTCTAACAGACTGGCATATTTATGTTGCTTCCAAAGTGTACATATACGTAGTAGGCTACTTTAAATATAATGTTCGCAAAAAATAACACTATTTATAATAATAATCAAAATCTGGGCCCTGGTTATTAGAGAATCTGGTGCAAAACTTCAATTCAGCATTGAATTGAATTGCTGTTTTAAGTTCACTTTATGCACAGATAGGCTAATCGGGACTGAACCTACAGTTTAAAGCGGAATCCAAATTACTGTGCAATGTGCCTCCAGCGGGTATCGAGCTCGGGACCCCTGGATTACAAGGCGAAGACGTTACCACTATTTTTTTTTATTATTTCCAATTTTAAATCAAACAATTACAGTAAATCTTTACAACTCTTACAGGTATGTTATTCAAGTATTACATTTAAAAAGTTGGCATAATGTGATTTTCTATAATCTAAAGACATTTGTTCATAATCTTGTATTAGAGTTAGTCCAAAGTCCAAGTAATTATATTTTTTTCCCACAGGAAATAAAAACATTAGGTATTGTGCTATTAACCACTGAACTGATTTTTGCTTTGAACTTGGGAACAAATGAAACTCTGTTAAGGTAATGTCTTTTGCTGATACTTGGTTTGGTGAAGTGCGACAAATTCTGCTGAGCATTGTTCTTAATTTTGACCAAGCTGTGACTGCTTTCTTACATTATGTTATCTTATGGATAATCGAATCTGGAACATGACAATTATAACAATTTGGAGAATTACTGAAACCATACTTATGATATCTGTCTGCCGTTACAATTAAAGTACTTGTTGAATCACTGTGTACCATATAGATAATTTCTTGTTCGTTAGATGTGTCGCCGTTACATTGTTCCATATTTGTTTCCAATTGTATTTGGGATTTTCTCTTTCGATTCGAACTGTTATTATATTTGCGTTAAGTTGTTCTCTGTAAATCTGTCTGACTGATGGACTGTCATAAGTATGTTGCCAGTGGCGTGCCCAAGGGGGGATTGGTGGGGGTTATAACCCCCCCCCTTTTGGTCCAGTATTTCTAAAAAAAGAACGTCAAAGGCAGAAAAGTATGGCAAAATGAGGACTGACTACTTAAAAAATGTACACATGACCCCTCCCTTTTGAAAATCCTGGGCACGCCACTGTATGTTGCACAGTTCTATAAAATGTATGAATAGCGATCTCGGTATAGAACTTTAATTCTCTGGGAATGCTTTGTATGTCCATTGGTGCTGTTAATGGTACATCTTTTAACACTGTAATTATTATTTGTTGCGTAGTGGAGTCAATTGAAGAATATGCCGCTGAAAGACCGCTTTGAATAAATAATGTTCTTGATTGTATCGCCACACTCTTTAAGTTCATACCTCCCCTCTTTTCCGGGAGATATAGCTCGCTCATGGCCACGCGGAACACTTTGGATGTCCTTCTCGTATAGATACGGACAGAGGTACTTCATTCACAGCTAGTTTATTTAAAGAACTATCGGAGAAATGTGGAATCCATCTGAAATTCGCTCCAGCAGCTAATCACAATTTAATTGGATTATTGGAACGATCACATGCTATTTTACAGGGACTTATGAAAAACTTCGTGAACTCAAAACACACAGACTGGCTTTTATACTTGCAATCGGCAGTGTGGTCGTACAATGTTAATTACCAGGGGAATTTGAAGAACAGTCCATTTTTTCTTCTTCATGGATTTACGCCTAGATTAGTCTGGGAGAGCGGACTACATTTAACGCCCAGTGTGAATGTAAACAACGAGATGAGATTCAAGATTCTCGAAAAAGCACGAGAAGCAGCTTACGAGTCTCTACAGAAACGCCACCGACAAGCAAAGAAGTACTACGATAAACGTCATCAGTCCATTCAATTTACGCCAGGAAAATTGGTTCTAGTATACGATGGCAGTCATCGTGTACACACCGCTAAATGCTTTTCGGGAGTATATAAAGGACCTTGTAAAATTATAGCAAAAGAAAATCCCAATGTTTACAAAGTGGAATATAAGACAAGACGAGGACAGACAGTCGTAGACTCAATTTCGGTCCAGAGATTGAAGAAATACTATGCTTCGGAATACGGTTCCGGCGATGAGAATGTAAATGGTGATGAGACTGAAGAACAGGAACAGTCAGGAGTGAATGAGTGAGAACATACCCTTTTACCCTGTACGTAACTTCCTTTTCAGTACTCTGATGCACTAAATAAATTTTACATCTTGCAAATATTTTTTTTTAAACGAACAAACACTAAAATTATGTGAAATATTATTGTTTAGCCCTTAATAATTGCACGGAAGTGTAAAACTAGTTATTACCACACTAAAATCATTAGTTATAACACGTAGACATCGAGGTTTCATAATAATGAACAACAAGTACAGTAACGCGCAAAAATAATAATAATTAATATTATTGTATTCACGGATAGTGAACAAAGGGAATGTTGATGAATATAAATTGCGCGCAAGGAATTTTCCTCAGATTTTTGTAGGCCTGCAGAGAACTGATGGAAATAATCTTTTGTGAACTACAAAAGATAAATAGTGTAAGTCAATAATAGACTTTAGTATTTTTTTTATGAATAAAATGTGTTAAACACATTCGGTAAGGAAAAATGAGAATTAAAATTCTCTATGATTTAGCGTGGTTAGTCAAAATAGGGTTTAAACAAGTACACATTTTAATATTTCAATTGTTAAATTTAAGTTAATTACATTTATAATTTTAATAACTAAATAAATGACAGAAATATGAGATTATCAGTTTTATAAGTTTTAAATAACGTTAAATAAAGAGAACAGTTATAATAAGAGCTGACTAGGCATACAGCCAGTAAATTATTCAATTAAACGAGCTACAGATCAATAATAACTAAATAAGAGCGATAATAAGAATTATCATATAGATAATTATAATAACGAAGAGAATAGTGAACATATTGAGTTCTTTGATATTTATAATAAAATGTATCACATGGAAATAATATAAATATTAAGATTACCTTTATAATTATACGCATTTTACATTGAGATTTAATTACTTTGTATATTTTTCTTACATAACTTTACATAAAAGCTAGATTTGAAATCTAATACGAAGATTAATAAGTCAATTAAGAGCATAGGAGAAGTTACAGCTACGATCGTGAGTTATCAGCAGCCACTTGTCAGATTTTATTAACAATTTAACGACACAGTCATGAGATGAATTACGACAGTCTTGAAGGAGTAAAATATCATTAAACATGTACATTACTTTGATCCATCTAATTTGGGATACTTCATTCCAAATACGACTCAATTAGTTTATTGAATGTTATAATCAAGTTACTTAGAGTACTTCCTAAAATTTGTTTTCCGCATGGTAGAAATTTCCCATCTTGTAAAATTCCCACTTAAAATTTCCCTCACATGTATTTCATACTTCTCGAAGCGATATCCAAAGTCAATTTCAACTGCCTTCATGGTAAAATGTGTTTCGTCAGCAAAAGGATAAAGTTCAACTCGGATGCACCGGGAAAATTCCTTCCTCTTTAAGCAATGGGGAAACTGGAGTGACATTCAGGAAGACAGAACAACTGAAGAAATATGCAAGTGAGGCATTCTATTCGTTTCTTCCGGCAACGATATCTATTTACATCGACAGAAGCAAAATTCTCTCTTAACATGAAGTAACCAACACGTTGCAAATTAAACAGCAGATATCTTACATTCCACATTAGCCGGGGAACTGAATAAACTGCGACAGAGCATCCTTTCAACTCAGGTTATCAAATCGAAAGATACAAGGGAACATGGAATTGTATGTCTGTTCAGAACGATATTTCTTCATCTGGCAACATTTGGAATATAAATTGCAATTAAGTTTTTATTTTTATGTTATTTAATGTTAGATGCATATGCATATAGTTACACACTACCTATTGTCAACTTTCATTTTTTTTTCTCCATATTTTTTTGCATTTTTAGGCTGATTGCAATATCATTAGGAGAGAAAGAGTCTATAATGGACAACGAAATTTCGGATTCTTAGAATATTATTTTCCGTATTCCAATTGTCATGAACACTATCAGCAAGTTGTGTATTTTACAATTAATCTTTATTAATGACGTTATTTTTAACAATTATACTAATAGAAGGGCGATCGTTATACACAGTATTTTTAGTAATATTTAAAGTATTTCATTTCATTCAATTGTTATTTATAAATATTTTCAGTCAATTTAAGCATTCATATATTTTCAGAAACCAATTATAATTTAAATTTTTGCAGTAGTATACAGTATACACTCATTAAATCTTCAAGAGTATTTACAGCATTACATTACATTCATATGTAAAGTTCAATTTGCTTTTAGTAATTATTAGTAGTTATATTTATTTATTTTCTCTTCTCCAGATTGTAATTATATTTGGTGTGTAAAGGATGGCATTAATCAGAATTTGGGTAATTTATAGTAAGAGTAAATGTTATGACTGAATCGGTACTCCTTTTCAAATTCCATTTCCTCAAATATAACAACCCTCAACTACAAGATTTTTCATACTTGTAATATTTACAAGTACTACTTTCTTAAAATAAGGGTGACTTAGAGGCGCCCTTGTCTCAACAAAACCTCTACACATACCGACATATTAAGTTCTCTCACACACACATTACACTAACGATCAGGAGGAAATACCTGTTCGGTATATGAAGCAAATTTCCTTTCCAAAACCTACCTGAATTGCCTCACAGATAATTCAAATTTTAACGGTGAAATGAACATTTTAACAATATTATGAAACCATATTAACAGTCCTCAGTTCAACTTTTTCACAGATGTCAATGTCTAGAGATGTTCACCAGCTAAAACCTTGGAGAAATAAGAAATCAACACGAATTACACCTGAAGGACGCAGAGGAATTATTTGTCCTACGATTTTTTTTGAGAATTTCTCAAGATTTTTATTTCTGAGATTTTTCTTTTATTTTTTCGACACGTGGAAACAGGAATTACAATTAGACCTTTCATCAATTTTAATTACGCAGTTCAGCGAAATCAGTTGATAAGCTAATCTTCAACGCTGATAATACATACATCGATTTGAAGGAATTTTTACATACAACTAAATACTTCATATTCACAATTCGACGATATGCAGTTCTCTACTGTACGTTTTTCTTCAATGACAATATTTGTAGCTGCAAAGTTAATGCATCACAGTGAAAAACATTTTTCACGGCCACAAGGAATTGACTATATACATATATATACATGGTTTGGTTCAAGAAGAAACTTCATTGCTATACGCAGAGACTATTAAGTGATGATAACAAGAGTAAAATTATGGTATTTTACTTGAACTCTTTGTGAGAATCAGGATAACTCAAGGATTATTTTATGGACAAATGTTAGTGCTGTGATTTTATCTATCGAACACTATTATATTCTTATCTTCAAATACATAAATTCATGTACATATATTATTACTCAAGGACAGTTACTGATACAGTGTATATATTTTGATTAACTTCAAGTTTTTTAATTAAATATTTACTGTGATAATTGACATATATTATAAATAAAAACGACAGCGATATTTACATGATACACTAAAGTAAGAGACGGTGAAATTTACATCGATAATATGACATATGTGTGCAAGTGTAACTCGGATGAGTATCACAAACTTTGCCGATTTTGTAAATAATTAACTTCAAAATATTTAATAGTGTTGTGCAGTGTCAGTGTTTACAGGATTGATGACATATTACCTCATTAGTGTGTTACTGTGCCACACACCTTTTAACTAGGTCAATACGGATGGAACAATAACCTTATAATTGTGTTACGTGTTGTGTGTTTACATATTTTATGCATAGACAATCATAACGTCAACGTGTGTGACGTAAAACTCTCAATCATTGCATACATGAGTCAGCATAACAAACTCACATGTCAGTGTTCACCTTTCATACGCTGACAAGTATTGTTTATTTATTTTGTTTATTTATTGTTTATTTTTCTCCATTCCTTTTCCTTTTTCAAGAACAATATTACTCAAATTTCACATTTTCGGTTATGGTATGTTAATTCAATAATTTTGGGACTATATTTTGTAATAAAAAAAAAATCTCTCCATAGAAAGGATCGATATGGAATACAGCTTTAAATTTTTCATTTGTAGGTGAAAATCAAAAGATTTTCATTAGGGGGTAGAGGAGCGTATCGTACCCAAGGTATTGGGTAAGAAGTATAAAGTCTTAGGATAGCAGGAAGCAGAGAAAGGAATGCAGAATAAGCAATTAGGCAAACGTGAGGTGAGTGTTGGGATTGTCAGGAGGTGTGATCAGTTGGCGAGAATAGGAGAGAGAGTAAGGACTACGGATTGTGAGAGAGGAGCAAAGTGGGGAACGACTATTGGACGATGGTGTGTGACAAGAGACAAGTGATAATTGAGAGGACAAGCTAGGAACAATCTCCATATATTTGTAAGGCAAGTAATATCCTTTCCTTAACCAATCCATATCGGTTCAGTCACGGAGAGTATAAAACCCATATCTAATCTAAGTTAATTTCTATCGCCATTCCTTTAAAAGGTAACCTCTTGCATTTGTCACATTTAGGCCAAGCGAGTGATAACCATCTGAGAGATGAATAACAAATAACTACATCACCCAATTAAATCTAGAGGTTCTAGGTTCGATCCCAAACGCAGCATGGGAGTTGCGTTACGGAGTCGTGCCAGAGGAATTTGTCAACCTGTTGCTTTACCCTAGCTATTTGCTTCGCTGACAAGGTCAATGTCTTGGATAGGTACCAAAACTTCGATAAGGCGTAGATGTTTACGTATCTCACTCACGATTTCAAACAAAGAAACCTGAGTTGATTTGCACGTAAAGTATATATAACTTGTTCGGTCACTATCCGACTATTATGTTCGATGGTATCTCGGATAGTTGTATAAAAATGTATACCTAGTATTTTCACTTTCTGTGCTACACGTACACTAGTGTTATTACTAAACAAAATTGTTGACTCCCAAAGGTAACAAAAACGTTTTGTTTAAATTTAGCTTTGCACCCGAGACATTTTCGAAATATTTCAAGTACTTTTGTGCATTTTCCAAATCCCTTTCGCTATTTAACAATATCGTAATGTCATCCATAAAACTACTAACTTGAATCGTTTTAGACATGACAGAAATGCCCTAATTTATTTCTTGTAATCTTTTAAGTAAGGGAACTAATGTTAATACATATAATGCACTACTGAGTGGACTTCCTTGTAAAACACCTCGTTTCATTTGAAATGTTTTCGTAAGACACCCATTAAGTTTTAGTTTTAACTTAGTGTTTCCGTACAAAATTTGTATCCATTTGATAAAGGTAACCAAAACCAAAAGCCCTTAAAACACTGTACATATATTTATGACTAACTCTTATCATAAGCCTGTGAGAAATCCACTGTTAAAATTGCTTTGTTAACTTGCTGGTTTTGTGTTGTAATAATTGCATCACGTATAGTTTGTAGTAAATAATGAATTGTTCTTTGAGGATTACATGCATATTGTGTGTCTCCTACTAGTTTATGCATGTAAGGAATTAGGCGGATGTTTATGCATCTACTGATAATCTTGATATCGCTACTTAGAATTGTAATCGGGCGGTAGTCAGTAACCACTTTAGGTTTCGGTTTTTTTGGAACGAAAACCACAATTCCTGTTCTACTTGAGGACCCTAATTTCCCACTCTGTAATACATCATTGACCCATTGCGTAAAAACATCCCCAATTAGATTCCAAAAGGTTTGGTAAAAGTCTGAGGGCAGGCCATCTTCTGCCGTTGATTTATTTCTGGCCGCTTTGAAAACTGCATTTCTTACTTCAGTGTTCGTAAAGGGTTTGCTAATTTCCGTTCGCTCTTCTTCGGTTAATCTTTCTGTTACTTGGTTCGTAAAGTCCCAATTGGAGTCTTCGGGATTATGAGCTTGGCCCATTAAATTTAAATAATATTGTAAGAATGTATTCTGAATTACTCTGGGATTAGTTGTAATCTCTCCTGTGTCGTCTGTTATCTCTGTTATTAGGTGACTTTTAACTTGTCTATGCTCTTGTAAAATATGATATAAATTTGCCTCTTCATCATTATCCAAAGGTAGCTTTTTGCTTTTAATTTTTACAATGTTTCTCTTTTTTCGGTGTAGAGAGAGTAATTTTGATTTCATCTCGTTAATGTAAGGCATATTTACATTATTTTGTAATGCTAGACTTTATAAATCATGTAACACGGCATAATAGAAATTATACATGTTGTTAAAATCTCTACTTTTTTCTATACTATACATTTTACTAATATAACGAAATTTTGGTTTTACAATGAATTCCCACCAGTCTGTTAGGGTCTTACTGGGTGATCTACGCTTAACAAGCTCTAGCCAAATGTCTTTTATTAGCAGTTCATAATTTTTATCCGCCAATACTGAACAATTTAGCATCCAGTATCCTCTTCCCATACATGATTTGTTTTGTTCCAATTTTATTTTTAATATTAAGGCACTATGATCACTGAAACAAACAGGAAACACACTTACACTTTGTACATTTTCTTTATAACCCTTCGCTATATAAAAACGGTCGATGCGTGAAGAACTTTGAGTTGTAAAATGTGTAAATCCTGGTTGGTCTCTATGGTTACAACTCCATGCATCTTGTAACTTTAAGCCCTTTGTTAATTCATATAGTGCCCGGGAAAAATTATAGCCTGGTTGTTGATCTTGCCTGTCTAGGACGGAATTGAAATCGCCAGCCACTAACGCATTTAATGTATGCGATGTTAATTCTGGACTTAAGATTGTTGAAAAGAAATGTTCTCGTTCTTGCTTATTATGACTTCCTGAAGGCGCGTATACATTGCATAAAAACAAAGGACCTAATTCCGCACTTATTAATCTTCCTGATGGGTGGAAGGTGACATTATGTAAATCAATTCTTTGATGCACCGCTATTGCTGTGCCTTGATATGTGGCAGTAAAATTATTATGAACCTTGTACCTTGCCAAGGATGAAAAATTGTCAATGTCTACTTCTTGTAGGAAAGCTATATCAATATCCGACTGTGACAAAAAATCATTTAACGCCATTAGTTTATTCTGACTTTGTAATTTGTTAAGGTTAATCGTTGCTAATGTAAATATGTACATTAGGGATGTCAGGATCTTATTTAAGCAATACATTAATAATTTTTAGTACTTTATGCTTTGCAATTGTTCCACTTTTGACGCTGGGCAGACTCACTCATATCTCTTCGTCACTACCTGAGACAAGAACTGTAGGCATTTCTGTATCACTTGGTTTATGTGTCCCTGCCCCTATTAGTTCTAAACTTTTTTCCTCTTTTCCTAAAAAGGGTTCGGTTGAATAGGGTTTTCTCTCTTGGGCTTAAGCTTTACTTCTACTGCTGTACTTACCACGTCATCCTTTTTTTGTTTCTTCGGACGTAAGGTCATATGGTCTGTAGCATTTTTCCTCGCGTCCCTGGCGGATCGTGAGCGGGGTTTTTTGGGGGTAGGTTCTGGAAATTCTGCTTCTGCGAACATCGAACTTGTTGGGATTTGGGGGTCTTGATTCGGGAATTCGAACAGGATAATTGGAACTATAGATTCGTTCCCACTTACACTTTCACTTGCACTTTCGTGCACACTTTCCTTGTTCCCGTCACTTGCATTATCTTCTTGCTGATTTAACTGGGGGGGGGGGGGGGGGTGGGAGTCTTAGTACTTGCCTTGGTCTCGTTGTCTTCAGTGACTACCATCTGCTCGTGTTGTTCCTTGTGGTCCTCTGGTGGAGCCTGTCGGTATGCCGGTACTGGTAAAATGGTTCGGGTATTCTGTTCTTGAGCAGTTGGTTCCCTAGGAGGGTGTGAAGAACTGGGGAGTGTATTTACCACCGCTGCAGCGTATCCAGCAGTACGTGTCGACCTTGCCACCCTATGCTGGCACTCATGATATAAGTGGTCCTGTGCATTACATCTAAAACAGAGTTTGGGTTGCCCTTCATACGTGGTCCAATAACGCTCTTCATTTAACATAATGTAAGATGGCACCGGTTTTTGTAGGATGATGCGTACTATCTTCCTGCTCGTTCTGACTGGGTAGGGGAGAGAGGTGGAATAAACTTCATCTCGTACTGTTTGTACTATTCCGTATTTGGACATTTCAGTTGTTATGGCACTGTCTGGTAATTCCATGGACACTAGATGAATACGAACGATTGTGACAGGTTTGTCTGCTCTATGTACTGGTATTTCATATTCTCCCGTGTCGTCTGTGAATACGAAAATTCCTTTACTACGTGCTATTATTTACGTGCAAAATTGTTCGGTGCTTACTTTAACAAACACTTGGTGTTTTACGAAGTCTACTTCGATGCTCAAAACGTCCGCTACGCGAAATTTCACTACATCTCTCATCCATTCATGAATGGCGAGCGTGGTCGGTCTTTGCTGCACACGGGCGAAGGAAAATTGCAAAGTGTTTAACCTTTTGACCGGCATGTCTGAGAAATTACATACGTTCACTTCACGTCACTGATACTGAGCTACTCGCTCTGCTGTTAATATAATATTCACCTGTCTGTAGAAACTAATTCCGCGTGTTGATTCTACTCTACTTGACGAATGTTCGGGAGCGCTCGCTAGACACGTCTGCTCTCTACCTCGCCTCGTCGCGGAATAACGACTACGCCACTGGGGAGGTCCTTCAATTCAGCACTTCCGTTTAAAATATGTTTCGTTCGTCATAAAAAAGGATAACAATTCTGATGTACGAGCTACCGATTGATATCAACATCAAACAAGATTGGATACATGTAGTGTATAATTTCTTTTAGGGAAGCATGTACCAGGAATATTTTTAAGGAACTGTAATTTCCTTCCACTGAATTATGTTGTTTGCTTTCAGTGCAAGAAGAAGACCACACGAACGCTGACTGCCTCGTCGTGGTTGTCCTCACCCACGGATTGGAGAATTCCTTCGTGAATGCGTATGACGTGGCGTACCCTCTAGAAGAAATCTGGTCTAAATTCAAGGATGAAAATTGCCCGACTCTCGCAGGAAAACCTAAACTGTTTTTCGTCCAGGCGAGTTGAATGATATTCTGAACATTTTCGTCTGTAGAAATTGCAAGGGGAAAACAACAGCTGATATTTCAAAAGTTCGGAAAAGTAACACCTGGGACCGTTTTATTCATTGTCAATTAATGCATACAAACAAATATTTACATAAAACAGCAGTTGTCAATCGGTTAGCCTTGAGGCATATTATCAAGAATTACAGTATTGCTACAGACTATAAGTTCTGTTAACAGATCCAAAGATCATTCACAGTTAACGTCAAGAATGTCTTCCTTTTCTTCTCACACTTTATTAATAGTACTAGGATTTTTATGACCTAAAAATCACCAAAATATGCAAAATAAAATATGCTCTTATGACCTAAAATTTTACAAAATATTCAATACAATTTCAAAAATATGCCCTATAATTTCAAAAATATGCCCTATAATTTCAAAAATATGCCCTGGACTGTTTCAAACGCCAATGTCTAAATGCTGAGATATTTTCATACACATACTATTTTTAGTTCACTTTATGAGCCCCGAGTTGCAATGTACAATGAGTACTTTCTCTAAATTTTCAAATAAAAATGAAAAAGATTTTGCTACAGTGCAAAAAAAAAAACAAAAAAAAAAACGAGTAAATGGGAGTAAGAAGGAATCCACTTCGAAAATGACTGTATATTTCTTGAAAATGCATAAATATGCTCAATATGACCGAAAATCCATCAAAATATGCTCTATCACGTATGGCCAAATATGCCAAATTATGCCCTTAAAAAGCACCTTAATTTAATTAGTTTCTTCACAATATGAATTTCTATATGTTTAGGGAACACATCACCCTTACCAAAAAAAAAATGCTAAATCATGAAAATCCTAGCCCTTACATAGACCTCTGGTTTTAGGTTATTAACCTATTTTTTCCTTTGCAGGTAAATAAAAAATAACAAGATACGTCAGCGTTTTATATAAAAACGCATCAGCTGACGAGGTTTTATAGTGGCTAAAATAACTTATTTTGCTTGTTTTGTTACAACCTATTTTCGGTTTGTACCTAATTCAAACTTTTTTTAAAGGTTTTTATATATATATATTTAAGGTTTTACAGGATTTTTATATCTCTCAGAGATATTTGCTCTGTTTGGTGGCAAAAACTTCAAGACTAACGTGTTCGAAACATACTCTCTGTCGATTTCCTTCCCTCCAAGTACATGGGGTATTTTCAAAGCTCTAAGCAAAATGTCTGGCGACACTGACCTGCACAGTCCAAAGTTCGTGCAAACTTCTGATCCATGTGGTCAGTTCGATGCATTGTGGCATTCACGCCTTGCTAAGTAACGTTTCAGCATTCAAATTTGCACCACTGACTATGTTTCTGTTAGATCATTTTCAGCACATAAGATAAGGAGTTGGACTGTGCATATAACATGAAAAAGATTATTATGTATTCAGGGTGACCACTCTAGGACCATGATAAAATTTATGTACAATTTCCGGTTCCAAGCCGAACCTTCCAATAATTCAAGGGTACAAGCAGAAATGTTCTCTATTTCAATCTTAGGTATTACCGTCTATCACAACCTACACACATACTCACACAAACATATTAACAGGTGTGATTCCACTGTACCTAGAAATTGTAATCCAATTCAATTATAAGGTATATACATATTTAAAATAGGCTATTTAATTTATTGTGCGGAGATTTACATTTGCCATTTCAATACTCAGACTCGGAATACACAAGTCACAAATGTTACGGAATATACTGATCTTTGAAAAATTGTTAATTATATAAGAATTCCGAAATCCGACTTACCTGATCAACATCAAAATATCTTCCCGGTTACTAGCCACCCTGGTATTGTGCAACGACTTATATGAAATTCATTCTTCATATCAACAAGTAACTAACAGCACAAGTATAGTATTACAAAAAATTGTGGATAATTTTGAAAATGATGCATACAAATGAAAATTTGGTTAGAAATTAATATTTGGTAGTTACGTATTCCTATTAAAATTTCTTACTGTTCTTTTGAAATTTTGTTTTTTTTACGATTGTACCTAATCAGGGTTTTTCAGAAAGTTTGAACCATTTTCAGTTTTTTGGAACTTACTCCAGGATTTTTCGAGCCTAATTTAAGATTTTTAGAAACTATTTTAGGATTTTTAGAGCCTATTTTAGGAACCTAAAAGCACACTTTTTAGAACCTAGAACTCCAAAGTCTATCAATAACGTACAATTTGAATTTTCCCATTACAGGCGTGCCGTGGAACTAAGACAGATACAGGGAGAAAAGTGAAATTGAATACAGAGAACACGAAACAGGATTCTGCCGGGCCCATGGATTTTACAATGTCCTCTTGTCCTGATATTATGATCGCGTATAGCACTGTGGAAGGTAATACATTTGAAAAATGCTCCACATTTTTCTCTCTCTACCTCTTTTCCCGCTTGAATTCAATCTCTCTCTTGTTCTCTCTCTCTTCTTTTCCCCTTGTAACATATCTTCCTCTCAACCTTTGTCTTCCACCTCTCTCTTTGCCTACATGTGTATACATTTCTTCCTCTCTCACCTCTCTTCCCCTTGTATTTCTTTCTCTTAATCTCGTCTCGCCTCTTTCTTACACCTTTGTCTTTGCCTATATATTATATAAGTATGTATATATCCCTTGTATCTCTTTCTCTCCATGTCCATGTCGTTCTCCCCTGTTCATTACTGTCTCACTTTATCTCTCTCCATATCTTTAACGGCCTCATTTTATCTCCTTGTTTATTTTCTCACTCTCCATATCTCTCTATTTCGGCGCGCGGGTGTGCACAGAGTAAGTAATAAAAAAAGAAGAGAAAGAAACGAATTTACCTATTTAAAATAAAGTAGCTATTAACGACAGGAGTATGTGTAAGCCAACAAAGCACATGAATCGCTCTAAGTTTTACTAACACATGTCCAGTTCACGCTTGTGGTTTCGATATCAATAGCAATACGCTGTCGTTGGAACAAGTTGTTGTAGATCTTTCGGCAGATGTGGCTCGCATACAGCGTCCCTCAAAGGGAGAATTCACACCCAAGACACAGGCGTCACATGCTACTTGGGAACGAGCCAATCAGTAGTAACGCTTCACACCGTAGCGGCACAACAGGCTGCACTAGTGTGTGTTCGATTGGAGAAATCTTCAAGCGTCGCGTGTCGCTTCGGTGTGAATTGTCTCTAATACACAATACGTCTTCTGAGTAGCCATCAAGGAAGCCAGGTAGCCAAGATCAAAATAAGGGACAAAATCGCAATCGCAAGTTGAAAATAAGGGACAAGACAGATGATATAGCCTTAATAAACATTTCTACTCACCTCTTCTTCATTAGAACGGTTCTTTCTTATGAAAAAGTAGATAAAGAAGATACTTTGTTATACTTGTGCACCGCTATGGTCATTGAAAATCCTTCGTTGCAGTACTTGCAACCTGTTTCATATTTACAACCACGGCTGAAAAATCTTCACCCAACCATGTCTTGCGAAATACACACGGACGTTTCGTCTTCCTTGCATTAGAAGTCTACGCGTTTACCACTCATCTTGAAACACACTTGACAGAACTTACAACAACATCCACGTAGCACGCTCATTGGGAAGAAAGTAGAAAGAGTGCAGGGGAGGTAGCGGGCACATAAAGTGGGAAGCGGAACTGGATTTAAGATCTGTTCTACAATGCACCGCCACAGGTGAAAGAAAAGTTGATGATCTATGCATTCAGAATCATGAATATAGCCGGAGAAAATGTAATTTTCAAATACAGGGCAATTGACGTTTCGGGAAAGATTTTCACTGAACGTTATGCATACTATTATTAAATAAGGGACAGTTCCTTAAAATCCGATACGTCTGGCAATCCTGCTTGCCATTAAAAACTATAAGGTGTCTCATAAATTAATTAAAATTAATATTAATTTTATACATCCATCAGTCGATGTTTGCCAAACTAGCGTAATTTCTCTCCACTCATGCTTGTCATCACATAATCGTCACTCATCCTCATAGTCGCCATTGGTCAAAAATGGCAGAAAAGCAACGTATAAAATAACAAAACAATATAGAAATAGAGACAGTCTTTGGAAGTTACTCTCTAAAAGTAACTCGGATACAGTAACTTTTATAACAAAATATCTGTTACACTTACTTTGAACTGTAGTAACTTATTTACAGTTACTCATACTTTAGAAAATTATGTTCCAAGTTACTGTATTCTAGAATAGAAGCAACTCGCAGAACGTTTTGCAATCATGAACCGGAAGCTTGTTGTTCCTTTTTTAGACTGATGGATGTATTAATTAACATTAATTTTATTAAAGCTATGAGAAACCTTGTAGTTGTTTTAAATATGAAAATAGATAAATAAGAAAATTCAAAGCAAGATTTATACTTGAAACATTAAGACATGAAAAACATTTTCTTGTAATAAATATGTGATATGTAATGTGTGTAGATTAACATGTTATTTCTCATTACTGTTGATACGTATTAAAAAGTTTTTGTTAATTCCGTAATTGGTCTATCGTTACAGTTAGGGAGAATACACACTGAAGAGACACGCGACATGAGAATTTCACACCGAAGAGACAAGGTGCACGCGACACGCGACAAGCGACACTTGTTTCTTTGCTCAGTTTGCATGATGGTACCGATATAATTGCATTAATCAGTTTATTACTCACCCGAAAAAACGTAACAAGAGACATTGTTACATGTAAATCGCGTTGTAAAATTTGTGCAAGTTATTGAAACTCGGGAGAGGCATGTTGCGCATGAGAAAACTGAGACATAATATGCACTGACATCAAACTGTAAACGCTAGACTTTCCAGCCTGGATAAAACGAATACCTAAACACTAGAGAAATGGTTCTCAGTCTTCGTGAAACCATGTCCCGGTATTTCTTTTTAAGTCAATGCTCTTAGCCCAAGAAGTTTCCTCGTAAATACCTTTATAGTATTTAAGATTTTATGCATGAAATTAAATAGCTATTTGATAATTAAATTCTAGCATAATCATAAAGAGTAATAATAGTTTTATTACGTGTAGGATTGTTGACAAATATAAAAATATGAATGACGAAGTGGTAATGTCGTCTCCTTATAATTAAGTGATCCCGGGTTCGATAACCGGTGGAGGCACATAGTGGCGCGGGTCCCACTTTAAACTGTAGGACGAGTCCTGATAAATATATTGTGCATAAAATTGACTTAAAAAACAAAAACTCACAACTCAAATATGATATTGGGATTATGATAGTTGTCAACCACTTACAGCAGAACCTTCCGCAGCTCAGTGTAGTTGATACGAGGGCACGGTATCGGGTCACGGCCCGGTGGTTGAGAAATTATACACTGGAGTACTTGACAATGTTTTGTACTAAAGTGCATCCATATCCTGGCTCTTTCTAATAAACGCAGTCACGTCGTAAATGGCGAAAACACGTCCTCTTTAAATTATGTTGAAGGCAATTTACAGCCGATAACTGCATAAAAAAACTTGATAAAGCTAAAAGAAAGTTGTGTTTAAATCTTAAAATATTGTTAAAACATTGTACATATCGATACTTTATTATATCAACAAATTAGAGGTTCAAACATCATGCTGATTGGGCTCTCTTCTAGAGTCTAAATATAGCTCGTTGGAATGAAGCATTCGCTAAGCATACGCGAACAACAAACTGAGGCGACATGATGAACGGTATTGAGATAACGGCCCAGTCCGAGAGACACGTAAGCGACATGCGACACGTGCAGCTTGCCGTGTCTCTTCGATTCGAAAGGTTTCATTGATTGCTAAGGGTTCGCTTACAAGCGACACGTGTCTTGTGTCGGATGTCGCGTGAATTCTCTCTTACTCATTTAAAAACCAACTAGTTAGGTTACTCATAAGAAAAAGTAACTAAGCCCCGCGACAGGTTAAGTTTGCAGCAGGTTTTATGTATCAATCCACTCTAGAGCGGCACTCAGCATCTCCTGTGCTGGTCTCACCTTAACCGCCGAGCTGTTCATATCACAGACAGTGAGAAAATCCGTAGTATTGCAGCGGAACTATTTTCTGCGCGCACGTTTGGGTCTATATATGTGAAAGGTTGCTGCAAGGTTAACCTGTCGCGGGGTAGTTACAGTTTTTGATAGAAGCAACTGTTACTTGTATCTTTCTTACAAGTAAGTCTTTACTTGCAAATGCTGGTGACTGTAACTATCTACTGAACGGAACTACCAGAACGAATCTAATATTCAAATGTTACATTCATTCTTTTGCAGGTTACGTCTCTCACCGCAACGTAAACTTTGGAAGCTGGTTCATAGTGAGCCTTTGCAAGGAGCTTGAGAACTGGGGCAAACGGATGGACCTTCTGAGCCTGATGACCAGAGTGTCCAGGAGGGTGGCTCTCGACAGGGATACCAAAGAACAGGTGGACACCGAAGAGTACCTGGGGAAGCAGATTCCTTCCACAGTCAGCATGCTCCGAGGAGATGTCTATTTCAAAAGCAAGGAGGTATGATTTCTCTTCGTTTTAACGGTAGGACGTATAATTGAAACCTTCATTTACCAGAACTTGTCTGTTGCAATATGTTAAATGATAGTTGTTTCTTGCAAAAAGGAAATATTTAACCTACACCAATGTACAATTACTTCCATAAAACGGTGTTTAATATACACGTATATCCTTTATCAAAGAGAAGAAAAATTAACTTTTTATAATAAAAAACGGTGATAAAAGTAGCAATTTTGTATAATTTAACAACAACTATACCCGTTTTTGACTGTACTCACTCGTATATTCTGTAAATATGTTGAGATACGGCGTAATGAAAACGATAAAAAATATGAAGAATTATTCTCTGGTTCTAATTACGCGTAGTCAGGTCATCAAACTTGCACTTAAGATCTAGATTCATACAACACAGTTTCTCACAGAAAGACATTATAACGACACTTTTGCCTCAATTAATTTGAAAACTTTATTACTATGATTTGAGAATTTGATGCTAAACTTTACTGCTAAATTCGAGTCCTTTTAAAAATAAATCAGACATTGTTAAAATTGCACAAGCAGAAATTAAAGAATTGATAAATAGCTGTAATACGATCTTCTTACTACTTGCATATTTTTTAGTTTGTACGTAATTTTAAAATAATATTTATTTATTTCCAGGTTATCACAGACGATAAGAATACTAACGCTAACATTTGCTCGTGTTTTTGGTAGTGGAAGCTGTTGCAGGAAGGATTACAAATGAATTGCAAAAAAGTAATGAAACTCAGTTACTTTGTGATTGTGAATATGATTAGTGTGTTTCATAAAATAAAGAACTAAGATTATTTCAATAAAATTTGTTACGAAGCTAAAAATAAATAAATAATGAAATCTGTGCAAAGGCTTATGATTAGAGATTGGATTTTAAAGGGAAGTCCTTTTTTATTTTTCAACACGGATCATGCAATAAATAACAACAATGTTGATAATTATCTTCCACCAACAATATTACATGTTCTTTTATACTTTCCTTTTTAAAAACATTTTCCTTTCTGGTCCCTTTATTGACAATATATCAAATATTTTGTACGACTGTTTTTTTTCCTGAACAAAACATTCAATAATTGTCTATTTGGTGCAATTTAGAGGACTGTGTGACAGTGACGACAGTATTGAGTGTCAGTGAAATGGGGAAGCGAGGTACAAGTGGCACCAAGCTATGGAATGAGGTAAGCTGTTGCAAGGAAGATTTAGTCGAAACGGATGGTAAGATTATTCGCTGGACTTTAAAAAAAAAAGGAAATGATAAAGGACCATAATTTATTCTTGCACTCCACTGAAAATACTAAGATTTATTTTCAGTTTAATATAGCAAAAGTAAACTGTTCAGCTTTCGGAAAATTCTCGCCTGTTTTCATCTTGGCCTATTTAGGAATGGGCCTAATGCTGCAGCATCAATAGCACCTACCTTAATCCGTCACTGGGCGAGGTGCATGGATGGTTCCTGTCCTACTCCCATGTATCAATAAAAAAATGCCCTGTTCTACTCCCATGCATCAAAAATACATGATATTTTGTGTGAAGCATGATGCATACCTGTGTACTAAAGCTAGGAAATTGCATATCGGTGTCTCATATAATTTTCTGTTACAAAGCTGTTACACTGAAATAGGATCATGAACAAAAATAAAATCCTAGTTGTGATCCATGAAGTGCTCTTGAAGAGGAAATCTCCGAGGGAAATCTACGAAGAGATGACCGGTGTATATATCTTTGTGAAAAAGATGCTTAGATGTGGTCGGACCCTGGTAGAATCTGCACCCATTCCAGACAGTCGTTGATGTTAGACAAATAGAAGTGTGATTTGCTAATCATTTAAGACCATCGGATATCTGTGCGGGAAGTTTCTCATGAGTTGAAGATAGCTCAGATTAAGGAATCATTCATGACCATCACTATGTACAGAAATAGAGTAACATATTGATTCTCAGAACAGTTTTTCAGACAGGCGATTGACAATAAAAATCACAAGTAAGTAATCCTGTGTAAAAATTGTGGAAGGATTTTTCTCTTGTCTTATCACTAGACCTCGGATTTTAGGTTTTTAACCTATTTTTTCCTTTTGTAGGTAAATAAGAAATAACAAGTTACATCAACGTTTAATTAAAAAACGCAACAACTGGTGAAGTTTTATGGTGCTTAAAATAATCTATTTTGCTTGTTGGAACTTATTTTATGTTTATGCGCCTAAATGAAACTTTTTTCTTAGGTTTTTATAGATTTTTTCAGGTTTTTTATATCACACAAAGGTATTTGTTTGGTTTGGTACCGAAAAAATTCATTGACTAACGTGTTTGGAACATACTTTCAGTCGATTTCCCTCCCTCCTAAATCCATAATGTTTTTTCAAAGCTCTAAACAAAACAAAGTAAATTGTCTGGCGCCATTGTTAGCCTACCTGCCGAGTTCAAAGTACAAACTTGTGATCCGTGTGGTCTTGCTCGCTTTCGCGTCAGTTCGGTACTTTCAGGCATTCACGCCTTGCGAAGTAATGTTTCAGCATTCAAATTTGCCTCACTGACTATGTTTTTGTTGAAAGATCATTTTCAGCATTCCAGATTATCCATACAGACAAAAGGCAGAGTTTGACTGTGGATGACATGAAAAAGATTGTTATGTATTCAGGGTGGCCACTCTAGGATAAAATTCAACTATAATTCCCGTTTTTCAAGGCGAACTTTCACAAAATTCAAGAGTACAAGCAAATGTTTTCATACCTTACGTATTAGTATTGCTAGTGTCGTAGAGGCTTGAGCATTTTACTTTATGCTCAGGAAATCACTATTCTACTTCACAGCAAATTATGAAATAAGAGTAATGGAAATAGTTCAAAATTACAACACCGTTCTCTGGTGAATATACTTGTTATTTTCACTAAATAAATACATTAGTTTGTCACGGACGCAATGGGCGTGACCGCAATTGCAGGATCGCAAATTGTCACGAACGCAATGGCAGTGCCACTTGCCAAGGACGACGTGACTTCCAGTCGGACGTAAAGTTGTATATCCAAATATACTGTGGACAAATGAGGCACAGGCGAAGAAAAACGTACAACCACTGATCGGTCGCACGGCAGCTGCTAAACTGGACGCGACGAACGTCTCGACGCTACTGTCAACTCAACCTCTTTCACAGCGAGCGCGGCTCTGCTCGTCTTACCTACCTGCGAGACTTACTATGGCCGTTACGCGCGCTTATTCACGCATGAGGGTTGACCTTAGCTTAATGTAAGACGCAATTCATCTGCGTAACATATATATATGTATGTTCATATAACTATAACTGTGTGTTATTTCACTCTCCACTATAGATAACCTTTCAGTAACACACACACAGAGAGCTGCAAGTTATGGTAATCATAGCCTGCCTCAATCTTCCAAATACCTTATGTTCTAATTTCACCTCGGCTAAAACTCAGACGGCTAAATGGGATACTCTGACCCCTCTCAGGTACGGGCTTGGTGAATAAAGCATTGAGAACTTAAGGGTGTTGTTGGTGAATCATGAAATAAATGAACGACTATTCTCAAATTTTAAGATTGGCAACTGCATCTTCTGGGAGGTTACTTTGACCTTTCTTTTCATTCATTTTTATCCAGGAGATGGTTTATTTCCAATACATACGAAAGCTTACATTACACTCAAGTTACAATTTACAGTCCATGAATATCCTTAAATTTAAAATAAATACAAAATCCCCTGTTCGTTAATATTAGAATCGATGAATCCAGAATTCTAATTTGCTGCATGTCTCCACGGGAAAAATCCAAATATGTATATGTGCAGGGAATAGTTACGTGTGCATGTGCGTCGCTAGGAGGAAGCCGTACCAGGGAAGAGAACCCTGTCGTTTTTGCAACCGTTGACGAAGCTTACGGCCTACCATTCAGTAGCAGACAAAAACTTTCGTACGTGCCCCTTCCTACAGTATTGCGACCAAAATGTGTCACGAGTGTCGATGTTAATACGGGCAGGATTTTTAAACAGAATAGAATCTACGGGCTCCACTGAGTACTTGGGATCGAGAAACGTTAATAGGCAGAGCTTGCAACAAGATACACTCCAATGATGACATTTCCATTGAAAAACGAGACATATTGCATTACATGTCTAGTTTTGCTTCCTTGCCCAAATAAGTCTACGTTGAATAAATTTTGAAGAAGGCCAAAATAAAGTTCGGAGATCTGAAATTCTATCATTTTTCCGTAAGAATGAGAATATATGGGTCAACAGTGACAAATACATGTCCAATAGGCAGGCGTCATTAACCTCAAAGGATTTCGGCCTATCCTAACCTGTCGTCCCATAACATTATAAATTTCGAAGTATAAATTGTGCTTGGCGAAATACAGGTATATTTATTCCCAAGTGTCATTAGATGTTTATATCGTAGAGCCGACGCTGATGGAATGCGTGCAAACTAAGCTCCGCATTTATTTATATACCCTTCAAATCGATGCTCACTTGTTAAGCATTACGTAATTTTGACAACGCGATTTGCGACATCTCCACAAACTAAATACCCATCAATGTCTATATTCACAATCTCAATATCAAAGTTTAACTAATTTCCACGTTGCAGCAAAACCAAATAAAATTGTATAAGGGGAACGATTCGCCTCTGTTAATAAAGACTAAACTCGAATCATTCCCCGTTGCAACTTGAACCTTATTGAATACATTAAACTTAAAAGAACAGATTCGATCTTCCCATTGTTGCTAAACGAAATCTATGTCAATCTAAATCATAAACATTTTTCTGCCGTGAAAGAACACAGATTTACATATCCAATCTGAAAGATTCGGTCAGAAAATTAACATATAGATTATTACATTAGGCCGCGTTTACACTTATTGTTACAATAAAGGAAATATTAGTGGATTATATAAGTCTAGTAATAATCTTTCTATTTATCAAAAAATATGAAATATAAAAGATTACAAATACGGAATATTAACAATCAAGTAATATGAACCAACTAATATAAAATAACCAAGAATAATTAACGGCACATGGATATGAGCCGTGAGGTTCATATCAAGTTTATGCTCGATTTGAAGTGATTCGAACTACTCACACACTTTCTTGTTATCTCTATTCACTTGTTTCTTACAACTGGTTGCTACGCAACAAAACAGTATGCTATAACATTTCTTTCTTTTTCTTTTACACAAGAAGTGATTATACCTTTTACAATTTGAAAATAGTCACAACATTCTCCATCCTTCGGAGAAAAATTTTAGAACATCGGTTTTAAAATATTTAGACAACATGAAAAACTACAAAGAAAACAAACTTTCTCATGACATACATATCGTCATTAATTAACACAGAAAATATTGAAAACATATCATAATTTTTTAAAACATATTAACATTTCTTAATAAAAGGCTATTGAAATCTTTTGAAATTACTTAAGTTTACATAATTCGTCCTTTCTTTCCTGACTATAATTGAATTTCTTTAAATTGGATACATTATGTGTTTGTACAGTTCTCTCTCCATCCAACGATAACAATTCACAACAGTTACCATTAACTTCTTTAACTAAATATGGACCAAGCCACAAGTCCATAAATTTGTGTATTCGTTTACACTCAGCACTGCTTTGTCCATGGTTTTTGACTAATACTATTATCATTTCTCTCTATCCTTGTGTATCTATCACTAGTTTCCTTAGGCTTAATTTTATATTTTTCCTTCAAACGAGATTTGGCAATTAAACATTTATATTTCCAAGGAACTGCTTTCAATGTCTCAGGCCAATCAATTTGGTTTAAAACAGGATCTCTTATTTCGTAATGCAAAAATAATTCATTTGGAGTGTATCCCGTTACTTCAGATACGGAGATATTTAATAGTTCTAAAACAAAACTTAAATATTTTGACTAATGTTCATAATTTTTGCTTATGTACAATCTTAATAATCTAATTAACTCCTTGTTGTATCGTTCAATAGGATTGGCAAACGGAGAATAAACTGAAGTTGTGATATGCCTTATTTTAAATTCTTCCACAAAAGTTTTCCATTCTTGTGACTTGAATTGCGAACCATTATCAGACAGTAGACTATTACATACAGGATAATGATAAAAATATTGCAGTTTAAATTTATTAATTACTTCTCTAGATGTTGCTTTCCTTAAAGGATATGCCATAAGAAACTTAGATATTACATCTATTACAGTCAATATAAATGTGTAACCTTGAGATTTCGGAAGTGGTCCTATCAAATCAACTGAAATCAAATAACGTGGACTGGTAGAATAAACGTGTAAATCATCCTTTTCATTTTTCAAAAGAGCTTGTTTAGTTCTGGCGCAAGTTAAACAATTATTCAAATACTGTTTAATACCGAAGTTCATCTTTGGCCAATAATGTAATTTCTTACATTTACTGAAAACCTTTCTATATCCAAAATGTCCTTGCAAATCATGCAGTTTATGTAAGATTTTCGGTATTAATGAAACTGACACAACTAATCTCCAATTATCTTCAGAAACACATTTTAAAAATAAAATGCTATATTGGATAGCATACTGAGTCTTACAAGACTTGGAAAGATTTCCGTTCTCAATCTTCTGAATTAAAGCACTACAATATGCGTCACGATGTTGACACTCCTTCCAGAACTCCAAAGTATCTTCTTCAATAATATCCAATTTTAAGTTATTAATAAACAACTCGGATAAAGAAATATTTCCTGTACTAATATCGACTTAATGTGTCAGCCGCTTGAGTGTTTACTCCCGAAACATGGTGGATATCATAATCAAAACCTTGCAGTTTTAAACACCATCTATTTAAACGTGGATTTAAAGTTCTTGCTGACTCCAGCCAAGAAAGAGATTTGTGATCTGTGAACAAATTAGTTTTAGTTCCGGCTACATAAATATAAAATTTCTCAAAATCAAAAATAATTGCTAAACATTCGATTTCATGTGTACTGTAAGATAACTCATTACCACGAAGAACTCTACTTGCATATTGAATAATCCTGGGATTATCTTCTGATGTCTTTCCCTTTTGCCATAAAACACCTCCAATACCTTTCTTTGAACCATCTACATTTATGTTAAAAGGTTTAGAAAAATTAGGCTGTGCTAATGCTTCTGGAGATATAACCAAATCACGTAACCTTTCAAAAGCTTCTACATGCACTTCCTTCCACGTCCAGAGAATATTCGACTTTAGAAGTTCATAAAGTGGATGGGCAACTTCTGCAAATTTATTCACGAATTTTCTTCTCCAGTTGAATAAACCCAAGAATTTTCGAAGTGACCTTTTGTTATTTGGTGTTGGAAAATTTATTATAGCAGAATTATTGCTACTATCTACCTTAATTTCATTTCCAGAAACAATATGTCCAAGAAAATCAATTTCTTTAGAAGCAAATTTGCACTTTGAAAACTTGATGGACATATTAACAATAATTCAATTTTTGCAGAACAGCTTCCAGGTGTGTTAAATGCTCCTGCCAAGTTTTACTAAAGATCAAGATATCGTCTAAATAGCAAACAACAAAGTCGTTGAATTCTCTCGTGAAAATTTTGTTCATCCTGTCTTGAAAAATGGACACAGCAGATCGTATGCCGAAGGGAAGATATCGAAATAAATACTGTCTACCACGATATGAGAAAGCAGTATAAAGATGTGATTCTGGAGTTCATGGGATCTGGAAATAGCCACACGATAAATCAATAGAAGAGAAATATTTTGATACCAAAAATCGTTGTAAGATTTCATGAATTGGTTCAACTCTAACTTGAGGACTGATGACATGCTTATTCAAATTTCTAAAATCCACTACTGGTCTCCATAAACTACCTTGTTTTGGCACAATGTGTAGAGGATTTAAATATGGGGAAGATTCTTGATATATAATACCCCAACTTTCCCATTTGGCGAGTTCATCTTCTAAATTCTTTCTCCTAGAAATTGGTATAGGATAAGGTGCCGTGGCAATAGGTACGTCACTGTCTAACTGTATCTTATATGGTTCTACCTTGTCATGTCTTGGTTTGTCAGAAAATTGTTCGTGATAATTCCATAAGAGTGAAAATAAATCACGTTTCTGTGAATCACCGATATCATCAATTGAAAATACTTTCTCGTGAATATCCCTCTGAGAAGGCATATAATTTGCTTCAATATCTAACATATGTACATATTTTAACATCCTACATGACTGGAATTCATTCTCCGTTATATCAGTATCATGCTCCACACCAGATACAAGCTTGTCAGATTTAACACTTATCGTACTATAATCCTTATTATCTAATGTTGTACACACTTGCTTTCCTGATGAAGTTATTAAGCTTATATTTTGATTTCTAAAATCCACAATTGCTTTGTACCTTCGTAAGAAAGGAACCCCTAAAATAATGTCTGCATTAAGTTCTTTTAAAATGAAAAATTCCATTGGAAAGTATTCGCTGTCAATCTGAATATTTATCGTCTTACAACCGACAATTTTGCAGTTTTTATTTCCAGCAAATCCACATAATGTCATCCACCTTGTCCAACGTAAGATTACCAATACATGACGATATCTTACACCAAACCTCATAATTCATAAAATTTGCTTGGCTACCACAATCTATTATACAAATGATAGGCAATTGACATATAATTCCATGTACAATTGGAACTTCTGTTAAAGGTACAGGAATATCTTCATCGTTAATAACCCAGTCAGGTTCTTCCTCAAACCATTCTAACAAAAAATTAATTTGCAAGTTACTTAATGCACTTTCATTCGAAAATTGCATAGCATCACAAACATTAAATAAATCATTTGACTCTTCCTTGTGCCTCTTGTAGGTAGTGAAGAGGGAAAGAGGCTCTTCCGACTGCCACTTTAATCTAAAGTAGACTGCCTTTCCAACTGCTGTTGCCTAGCATCATTAAATTGTAAAGACTGAACACCTGAAGTTGGATTTTGAGTCAAATTAGGACTTACACCAGTATTAGATGTACTCATTATTATATTACTTTGCATATTGCTGGGCTGATTCCTCATTGTATCACTCACCACTGGCACATCTCGATTTTGTGGTGGACAGTTTTCGTAAAGAGAGGGAAACAAAGATCTGTTACTATTAAAGTAACCATTCCTAGAAAATCTGTAGTTAGGCTGCCTAAAATTAAGACCATTATCTTGTCTGGAATTCTCATTCGGGATATTTCTATTATTATTACGGTAAAACCTGCCAGTATTGTAAAAATTCCTAGGAAACATCTGATTTCTATTTCGTCGGAAATTTCCAAAATTAGTAGCATTACTTGCATTATATCTTGAACTCATAGATTGGTTTACGTTGTCTGAACTATTTCCAACAGAGGCATCCAAATTATCAGAAGGCAGAGTTTGAGTAGAAGAAGTATTAGTACTTCTTGTTTTTCGAATATTTACTTGTCGTACATTTAATCTTTGATCTTCTTCTTAAGACCTTTGTTAGACTTGTCGCAATCTAAATCTTCAGGTAAATAAATAAGTCCTTTCCTACTAGTTCTAATAACGTCTAACTTACGAAGCATATTTGTAAGCTGATCCATCGTCTGAACACTATGACAAGCGATATTGTTAGCAACATTATCAGGCAACTGGCTCATTATCAATTGTATAACATCAACATCATTTGGATTGTTCACTAAATTACAATATGTGGAATGTGTTTTAAATGCAAAAGTTTCTAAACTTTAATGCGCATTTTGGTCAATTTTTTTGATTCCTTAAAACAGCTAACTATGACTGTAACATTTCAGGCGAAGCAAACTGTTGAATAAATTTGTTTTCAAAATCAGAATAACAAAAGAAATATCTTTTGTGTGTTCTAAATAGTGTTGCCCACGGGACGAGACGAGACAGGCTTTTAAAAATTCGAGACGAGACGAGATTGATCATTTGTCCCTTTGACAAACGAATATTTTCGAAACAAGACAGCATTTCACAGCATTTCCACGAGACGAGACAGGTCAAAGTCTCGTCTCGTGGGCAACACTAGTTCTAAACCAATAAGCTGCTCGATTTGTAAAACAATTCTGAATGCTCTGCAGTCGTTTATCAGCAGGTACTCCTATCAGATCTAGCGTTGAGTATATTGTTCCAAGTATTCTCTTGCAGATTGCGTTTCAACTCGACCTGAAAACTTTGGTAATAAAGACAATTCATTTAACTTCAAATGTCTATCTTTCCTCATGTACAAGGTCAAAGAATCAGAGTCCGGTCTTGCATTACAATCTTCTTGAAAATTATGTGCACCATTACAATTTTCTATTCCATTCACAAATGCACTATCATGAATGTTTGGTGACTGTTGATTACCAGCAAAATATGTGCAAGGGTAAGAACGATTAAACCTTTTCCTTCTAGACTCATCGTTATCATTATGAGAATTAAATGCTCTCTGTGTATTATTCATTCTTGAAGCTGTGTTATCAGACCTGTCTGGAAGAATTTCAGTATAATTAGTAGAACCAGAACACCAAGTGCAAGGATAGTTTGTGTAATTCAAATTACAATATCCTCCATAACTGCGGAAGTCCTCTGGCCTACCTAACATATTTGATGTTGTTCCAGGAAATGCGTTATTCGAGGAAACATCAATACTATTCTCAGTTTGTACTCTGTGTTCGTTAAAAATACAACTAGATCTATTCATACAAGAGCAATTAGAATTTATTTGCGTCTTTCTAGCATTATGTAAACTAGATTGTTTGAGATTTTGCTTCCAACTTACATGCTTAAGATGCGGTTCCCTTACATAAAACGTCTTTACTTTAGTAGTGTCCGTAGAGTTAATAGAACTTCCATCTGAATCACTCAAACCAGAATCATGCTTATGACCAGTTCCAGAATCACGCCTTACAAATAACCTTCTCGATTGGCGATTTGCAACATTATCAATACCATGAACTTGAGTGTTCGTATTAGAATATTTGTTATGAGAAGTACCTGTAACATTACAATCAGCACCACCATAATTTGCATTAACTGGTTTCTGCATATTATTCTCAATGATATCAACACGCAATGCAAGCTGTTTCAAATTATTATCGTACTGATTAACAATTTCGAAACACTGTGAAACCTTAGAATCGGATGTTTCAACTTGCGAACAACAATAATCAAATCCACATTTGAGTTTACCTATAGGGTCAATCCATATGAAGTCATACAACCTGGTTGCTTGACCATTTTTAAAAACGTTTATTTTTTTGTGTGGTGTGAGCCTCATATATTGACAGTTCAGAACCACTCTTATTTTATTTTTACTATCACCGATTTGAAGATGGCGGGCATTTTTTTTTATCATGGCGCGCGTCATTTTCTCCATTCGTAAGCAACAGCGGCAACTTTTTTTTCTCAGCTCTGGTAAGTCCTACAACAATGAGACAAAATCTGTGATGTTAAGCACATTATAGGCTACAATTATATTTCTGTGTAATTTTCTAAATATTATTCCTTCATAATAAATTTTAAGGTTAAAATTGTGTATTTTAATCGCTAAAAATGACATTTTCGGACATTTTTTTGGGGGGGAAGGCAGTTTGTTTGACACTTGATTTTTTTTGTGCAAGTACCTGTGTACCAATAGAGTATGTCAAAATTAGTTGAAGCTTGAGACTTTAATATTTGTTTTTCTACAGGGTCATAAACATGTACTTTTTGTTAAAAAATGCCAAGTTCAGGGTTAAATATCTCTGGTGGGCAGTTGTTTAAAAATCTGAAATTTGTTCACAATACAGTACTTCATGATAAGTAACTTCAGTAAAAATTTTGAGTTTGAGATTCAATTGGTTTAAGAGATACAAAACTCGTGAAAAATTCAACATTTTGCATTAAATATGGCATGTCTTATTTCATTTATTATTAACATTTTGTGTTGAAATTCTGCAAACTGTAATTTGGAATGTCAATGAACAACATTAGAATCCTGAAATGGCTCTGCAATAAAGTATATATACATACGAGTGCGTGCTGAAAAGTAAAGCTTCCTATGATTTGATTTTCTTTGTTACCTTGTAAACGCATTTTGGATTTTGAACAACCATACATTGCACTTATAAGACTTTCCCGCTTCTCCATTGAAGGTTTAAAACTTCTATCGTCAGGGGGTGCTGAACTATTGCGAGGAAAATGCCAGCATGTAACCATCCAATGTAGGTGGAGCGCCTGAAGTAGCGTGCAGTGATCGAGTTTCTAACCGCAGAAAATGTACTACAAATTGACATTAATCTGAGACTGAGGGCACTTTATGGGGATGAATGTGTAGACATCAGTACTGTGCGATCTTGAGTTTATCATGCTCTTAAAGAAAACCCCAGCTGAAGAAATCTCAGCTATGTGAGAGAATGGAATGAAAGGCCGCGAACTGCAACTGATGGAGGTCATCGGAATCGTGTTCAGCTGGGGTTATTTTTAAGAGCATGAAAATCCCAAGATCGCACAGTACTGAATTTATACATATATCATATATCTGGATTAATAAAAGGTGGAATTTTTCATGTAATGGAGAAAAATTCACGTAGAATTCCCTGAATTCAAGAAATTCTCGGCGAGTTGCCATCCAGGTATTATGCAGCAAATTATACATGCGTAATGCATTCTTCATATCAACAAAGTAACTTTTGCTTACAACACAAGTACTTATAGTATTTACAATAATTTGTGGATAATTTTGAAAATGATGTAAGCAATTTAAAATTTGGTTAGAAAATTAATAATTGGTTGTTAATATACCTATTAAGATTTCTTATGGTTCTCATTAACGATTGTATCTAATCAGTATTTTTCAGGAATTTTGAACTGTTTTCAATTTGTTTTGGAAGCTACTTCAGGATTTTTCGAGTCCAATTTAAAATTTTTAGAACCTATGTTAGGATTTTTAGAATCTATTTTGGGATTTTTAGAACCTATTTTGGGATTTTTAGAGCCTATTTTAGGAACCTAAAAGCACACTTTTTAGGACCTAAAAATCCGAGGTCTACTTATCACATAGCAGGCGCGTAGGCAGAATTTTATTTCGGAGGTGGTTTACCTTATCAGCAGCCACTTGCTAAAAGCGAAAAATTGGAGGGTAGTAGCCCTGAAGATGAATTTCTTAGTATATTAGAACTTATTATACAAAAAGCATGCTTCAACATGCATCCCGAACACAAAAATGCGTGAGACAAGTCATACATATGTAACAATATGTTTAATCCTTCTAAGGAAGTAAAATTAATTATCACTATACATTATGTAAATTAGATATTTCAGGGGGAACTTCAGCCTGGCCCCCAAAAATTCCTGACTGTTCGATATCCACAAAAGCGGGAAATTTATTTCCTGAATTCGTCATCAGGGCACATTTTTTTCCGACATTTCTGGATCGACCACACATCTAGGTTGATTGATTGATTCATATAGTTTATTTTACTTCGCGTTTTGTGCCTTTTGGCTAATTTGCGAAGATGGGGATGAGTGATGAAATGATGAAATTGATGAATGGACAAACAACCAAGCCCGAGCGGGATTCGAACCCCGGACCCTTGGCGTCGCAGCGCGATGTTCTAACCACTTTTATATATATATATATATATATATATATATATATATATATATATATATATATATATATATATATATATATATATATAAGGAATACCCCTATTCGGCAGTATCCCCCGTCATTCACACATTTTCACAATCTTTCAGACATGTTAATTTTTTTCACTGTATTCACTTTGGTTCTCATTATTCGGACAAACACAAACATCCAAGCCCGAGCGGTATTTGAACCCGGGACCCCTAGCGTTGCAGCGCGATGAGGTAACCATTTGGCCACAGGGTCCGGCTCGATCACACCCCTAGGATTAAGTAATAATTAAGGAGGTGATAAATTCATGTTATAAAATAAGAAAAAAAATCGAGCACAAAATCTGAGATATCGCTAAGCAATTTCACCACTAAAATTGTGCAGAAAATTGATTTGATGTACAAAATCATTTTATATTGAAAACATGTACGTTAATCAAAAACCACACAAGTTATTTGTAGCTGACGAATTGAATACTTTGATATCAAAGTAAGGACTCGTATACGAATGGAACAGAAGAATCTATCCCTGTTATGTTTCTTTTCCTTTACCGAGTGGAATAACAATTCACATTAAAAGAGCTCTGAGTCCAAAAGTTTAGCACACTCCTTAGCAGAGAGCTATCCATTGATTAATGTTACTATTAAATGTTATAATAGGCTCTGCAGCACTAAATCTAATTGGTTTCTACTTGTAATAATTATTATAAGTGTGTGCAAGTCCTTGGCACAAACAACTAACTTTAAGTAAACGAATTAGAGGAATAAGTATCTTATATAGAGCAAATATTATATCTTCTTATCAAGAACGAATTAAAACACGTCGAAGCTGATAAAAGCTGAAGCTGTAAAGAAACATCCGGCACACAGGATGTCAAGACACAGGATAACGCAGATCATACAGGATAACGTTGGGTGCTGACTCAGTGTGAGCCTCATGACAAGAAGTTGTCTTTATGCTCAGACAGGCTAATTGGGACAGGATTTACACTTTCAATTGGGATATGAACCACTGGGAATAAAACCTGAGATCCTTTGATTACAAGGCGACAGGATTAACCACTCTGCTATCAAGGTCCAGGGAGAACCTCATCGTTAGGAAGCTACTTGAGAAGTACCAGACCTTGGCTACGAAGTTCAGTAAATTACAACAAAACGGCATTTTATTTTCTTATAATGGTTTTTCTTCATATATCAGTATTTTTCTTTTTTAATCGAGGTATAAATTGGCGACCATTTTTAATGCATTCAGAGTCAAATGGCACCTGAATGCAAAAGTCTGGCTTCGAACATTGTTGCGCTGAAGTGTGATTATATAAATGTAGTTCTCACCCCCCCCACACACACATACATATATATATGTATAATGTATATATATATATATATATATATATATATATATATAATACACATCCATACATCTCTGCATACATACATACATATATATGTACATGGCACGTATATCTAGAAATATATTTTTGGGGTCCGAACCAAGTGTCTGATAATAATAATAATAATTTTTATATTACATTATTATACGTTATTTATAGCTGCGTATTATTTACATTAATAGGTAAAAAGACGGTATAATAGTAGAGATATAACTGCACATATTCATTATAGCTTACAAAACATGTACTGTAGATCGCCAAAATTAAGGAAATTAATAGAGAATTGAATATATATTGAATAACAAAAGAAGAATTTTAGATCCAGTTGACAAAAAGTAAAGTTCCTGACGAAACCGATGCTAGAAGATCAACATTGTCTCGGAAAGCATTACTATTGTTCCATGGATCTTCATCCAAAAGCTCCGGAAACTTGCTAATTTCTTCAAGGTACCTTTGTTTCTCCATATTACTTAAAAAATTTAAACGATCCAGTTTGTATCCAATAAGCTCGAAGGCAATCTGCATTCTATGTGATTATATGGGAAACTTGGTCAAACCGGAAGTTTTTCGCCATCGATAATCGAATTGTCTGATCGATTATTTTTTGTTTACTCAGGAATAACCCCCATACCGACCTTTTGGAACAAAATGGCACCCATCTCTAACTCCGTTGATATAATAATTATGAAGTTACTTCTATTTGTAGAAGAAACACTTTGCGTCCAATTTGTAACAAACATGTTGGATCCAAAAGTCACGTTTGTCATTTGCAAATCCAACGTAAGGTACCTAAACCCAATATGGCCTAGTACCCAATATGGCCTATTTGCTGTTTCCAAGTAGTTACCATGTAAATTCAACAGATGACGTTAATATGATATTTAGACTGTCCGAATGACGTGATTGAACCTGTTGGATGTACCTATAGTGCAGTAACTTGACGACAAATAAGGGAAATAGCTGAACCTCGTGACTGTGTTTTACGTGATCTATAATATTGCATATGGAAGTTATTACTTACTGCATCTTCCAAGTGATAGGTGCTGATATCTCTAATTAATATTATGATAGCTTATAATATATACTTCACAACAATGTACTTAATTTAGACTTTAATCTAAAGTGCGTGGAAATCACTAAAGATGACGAATGACCTTTCATTTGCCCAGACTGTGATTTGTAATCCGTGGTCTTCTGGTGACAAATTATGACACGTCACTTCCTTGTTTATCGGTTTGTAAACGAAGCTATTTCTTATTGTAATCTCATTATGTCGTTATCTAAATAAAACGTAAGTGTGTCAATATACTTATACAAATAACACTGTAGTACTTTCTTTACAATTTCTGTTGCATTTTTTGCTGTGAAAGTTCAAAATATATTACAAGGCCATATTTGGTACATATGGCCTAAACGTAACTTTTTAACAAAACATTCACTGCACCCATGTTATTATTTTGAATCGACTCCAATTTTCAGTATACGTCCAGAAATGTTCCCTCTTTTGAATTTTGCAATTAGTTTTACCATTGTGTCTTTGTACACCATTAGAAACAATCGCAAACCTTAGGTAGGCCATATTGGATTCAGGTAACTTATATAACATTGCAACATGAAGCACGAGTTGTCCTAGCCTATTTGAACTGTTAAACAATATAATATCATTGTTGGAATTAACAATAAAGTTACATGTTTCTATGCTTGTTTCCTTGAAAACGTTGACTTGTCGATGTAAGGTTCTGGAAGAACCATTTGTAAGAATATTTTATGTCAATCTTGTGTGGTTAGCTATAGTTGTAAAATCTATGTAGTTTACTCCAAGTACTGTAGTATTGCACAAGATTTTCAGACACACAATTATTTATGGTAAATTAACCTTCAGGTTACAATTTATATGGAATGAGTTCAGGAAAATACTATTTTTATGACATTAATATTATTTCGGTACCGCGTTCCACAGGAGTAATCAAATAAAAGCCTGTGATGCACCAAGAAATAACCGATTGGATCTCTGTGTCAAATGCAATTGAAATATTTTAACTTTGCGAGCCATGTCAACTTTTGAAACTCACTTATTGTGGAGTGAGGAGTTTTGTCGATGACAAGATTAATTTGTACTAATCACTAGGGAAAGTATTTTAAGGTAACCGCATAGAGAACTGTGGTTCTGCCGAATAGGTTTCTTTGAAGTTTGTGTTTTCTCTCGCGTGTCTTGCTACATTTTCTTGGGAACTATTGGGGCTGCAAAGAGTGAAAATAATTTATTTTTCTGTCCATTTCTTTTTAACAAAACATGAAAGAAAGGGAGGAAAAAAGGCGCATCAAAGATGGGGTAAAAAGTGGATAAATCTGCTAATGTCACAAAAAGGTGCAAAACGGTGCAACAAGCGTGTTTATTTTACTTGATTCCATGTCCTAAAATAGATATCTCAAACGATCGGTGAAAACAGCTATATTTTTGGAAAAGTGCTGCACCTTAAAATCCGTTCCCTACTCATCACAGAGGTCGAGGTCTCTTGTCGTTGGCTCAGCTTAATACTATCAGGACGCAATCTGCTGGCCTGGGAAAAGAATTGTATGTTCTACCTGGGGGTGACTAATAAAATTTTGTCCGGGGTGTGTATTTCCAGGTTAGCTTAGGCTACAGTTATTATGCACCTTTTTGCTTTAATTAATGCATTTACTTCTCTGTGTTTGCGTCATATACAGGCTGTCTGAAAATGATTGAAACGGTTTCACGATGTTACTGTGAATTTTTGAACGTATCATGAAGTAACATTACAGTTCTTCTTCTTCTTCTTTTTAAACTCATCAGGTTTCGTGACACATTACAAGTTATGGGGTTTATGTTCCCCAAGGCGTCGTTGAGCATATTCATGACTTTGCAAAACTCGATGCATTTTGTGCAATCTCAAAATTTAGAGTTCACGGCTCCTTCTTCTTCAGCGAGCAAACCATTACAGGACGCGAGTATCTTGACATGTTAAAAAATTGGTTCATGCCACAGTTAGAGACAGACAATGAGAACTTTATCTACCAGTTCAATGGTGTTCCGCCCCACTTTCATCGTGATGTTCACGAATTCTTAAAAAACAGACTGTGAAACCGATGGATCGGTCGTTGTTGAAATGATGATCAACAACGCTTCCCTGACTTAACTCCGTGTGGCTTTTTTGTGTGGGGGTTATATGAAGAATTTAGTGTTTGTGCCTCCGTTTCCGAGTGATCTAGCAGAACTGCGGGCTCGCATCATCAGTGCTTTTAATCAAATTGATAGTGACATGCCGCATCGCGTTTGGGAAGAACTTGATTATGTAGTTGATGTTTGTAGAATCACAAAAGGGGGACACTAGTAATGTGTCACAAAACTTTTTTAGATTCTCTACAAAAGTGTAAAGTTGCTTCTTGACACGTTCAATAATACACGTAGAGTAACATCGTGAAACCCCTCCAATCATTTGAAGATACCCTGTAGTTTTGCAACTCGTACATTTCCATCCATTTTCAGGAAATGTCGCCTTGAAAGAGAACAACAAAGATGGAACCTGTGTGGATATTTAAGCCGAAGAAGGCAAAGTCGACTCTCCAGACTATTTTGTACGAGAAATTGGGAAGGATGTTAATATCGTCACAACCAAGTGCGAATTTTCATGAAACTAAGGAAATCGTTCAAAACTTCTTTAGTCAAATACCACGAACACAGCAATCAATACTTCTGGAGAAAACGATCGAGTTGTTGAAGCAAAACGAAGATACATTGGAGGAATGGCCTGCAGTTGTTTACGTTGTTCAAGTGTTGTTCAAGAAAGGTTTCAAGAAACTGGACGTTCTATTCAACACTAAATTAAAACTGGGCTTTTTCATGGAGATTGTGTTACATCTTGCGCAGGAAGGAAAAGATTTGGACGTCCTCAAACTGGAGTTGAAAGCAGGTTCAGACGAGAAGAAATGGGAGATCCACGGCCAGATGCAGAAGATGCTGGATACAACCAGAAAATTAGTTCACTTAGAACTGCCTCAAGTTTGCAACGACAAAGTTTTGAAACTCATCGGAGAGAACTGTCATATTCTTCGGAGCCTTAATGTCAGGTGTTCACCAATAACAGACAAAGGTCTTCACTACCTCACACAAAACATGGTGCAAGTTCAGCCACAGTCCAATGAACTCCTAACTGATTGGGCAAGTGTCTTGTTTGGAATACCTGGTATGTTAATGCCTTTGGAGAAACTCGTGTCACACGGAAAGAGGGTTGACTGTTATCAGAGAAGAAAGAGTCCCTTGTGTCAATTTTTAAAATCATTGGAATTGAGTGAATCAGAAAAAGTCACCTACAAAGGTATCTTGGTTGTCTTGGGATTAGTTTCTAATATTGAGTACTTTGGGAATTTCACACTAGATAATGTGTTTTCGAATTTAATAGTTGCTACAAACAAAGGCATCCCATCACCAACATTCAATCTCGACTTCATTTTTATGAACAGCCTCACCAAGGAACGTTTGGAGTACATTAAAAAGAGTTGTCCAAAACTTACATACTTCCATATTTATCAATCAGTGTCAATCCCCCTTACCAGTTTCGAATCTTTGAACTCTCTATTATACTTACATTTAGAATCTATAAACGGGCTGTATACAGATAACGATATAATGGTCATATCGCCAAGTTTCAGAAACTCGCTTAAATCTTTGACGTTGAGCAACGGTCATGAAAATTGCAATATTCATGTGGTTCTTCACGCTTTTCCTACGCTCAAACGACTCTGGCTCTACTTCCCTACTTTTACATGGAACAGTTATGACGTATGGGATGGTAATTTGCAACAAAAGAACATCACTATGATTAAACTAGATGGAGACGTTATGGCAGAAGCAATATTGAAGATCTTGGAATGTGCAATCAACCTGGAAGAAATTCACGTGATGAAAATAGTAGAGAGGTCTCAGAATTTCTTGGAAAGACTTTGTTCAATTTCAGAATCCCCTAAACTCAATACCTTTCTTGTTGCTGATGTTCCTTTCGTCACTACAGAAGAAGATCTCATGTTTTTTCTTTCTCGCTTCAAGAACATAAGCAGAGTAGGTAAGCTTCCATTCAAAGTGAATTTCTCCCCGGGGTTCAATGTGACCAAGTGTCCATCATTTCATGGGCCGTAGATTATTGAATGCCGATAACTTTCCATTTGCAACGTGATAACCGCTTTCATGCAATAAATGTGCAAATTTACGTAAACGAAATTTAACAATTGGAAAATTTCTATTAATATGTCCAAAATTGTTAAAATCAGCTGTAACTTGCGTCAATAAACCACTCGCTGCAGCCTGTTGTGCTCTTATAATTCAATTGTTTATTTTTAGGCTGTAACTCTAATGCACTTTTCCTAACATATGTCAGAGCGTGTATTGCCGTGCAGCAAAGCCAGCATTCTTTGCCTACAGCGTTATTATATATAATACATAAAGGTTTTTAAGGTGCAAAATTATGGTCGCGAAAGGAAAAGGAAGGTTTTGAAAATGTTTTCAAAAAGGTGTGAAAAAGGTGCTGATAAATTGTCTTGGGAATTATTGTGGCTGCAATGGTAATATTATACCATTCTATAGCACTCGTTCTGCTTTACAAAATAAGAGTATAGGATTTTATGTAGCTCCTCAAGAAGAGTGACAATAATTTATTTTCTTGTCCTATTTTTTTTTAACAAAACATGAAATAAAAGGAAGGAAAAGGTTCTGATGCATAAAAGGGGGGAACTAAAAAGGGGATAAATGTGCTAATCTCACGAAAAAGTGCAACAAAATGTGTTCATTTTACTTGATTTCATGTCCTCAAATGCATATCTGAAACGATATATTTTTGAAAAGGTTCTACACCTTAAAATCCGTTCCCTAATAATAACCCGTGGCTCTACAGGCCTAGAAGAGCCTTGGCCTATCTCCCGACTGCCAGACTCTCTCCCACATTCCTACCTAGAGGTGTGGAGATCTTTAACCGGTAATAGGTGACGTGGGGTCAGCACGTCCAACCCTTAGCCGTTATAGGAGATATCCGTGACCGGGTAACGCTACTCACTCCTAGCTCCCCAATGGGTTGCCATGCGCTGGAATACGTCTTCAGTCAAGTAGTGTTGCAATCCCGTTCCATTCGAGACCATGTGGCGGAGTCGAGGCAAGTCAGACATCATTTCAAATTGAGGAATCTTATAAAAGGGAAATGTTGATAATACCTTCGACATCTCACTCTGTTCAGAGTATGGCAGGGCATAAAAACCCGCTATTGCTCTCTCCACGAAAATAGACCAGTCAAGGTCAAAGCTTCCCCTTTCCTCCTCCACACTCCTGGCCCTCCAGGGTTGCCATACTTCTTCTAAGTTGCTGGGTCGACACTTCGCGCGTTGTACGTAAGCGGTTGATTTCCTTTGTTGAAGTTGTTGCTTATTGGCAACACTGTAGGTGGTCGGCGTGACCTTGACAGGACTATTTTCATGGCTTTAGCGTTTTGATGTTCTGCCTTGAACGATTTGATTTGATTTGATTTAGTTTATTTTACTTCGCGTTTTGTGACTCTTGGCTAATTTGCGAAGATGGGGATGAGTGATGAAATGATGAAATTGATGAATGGACATTCACAAACAACCAAGCCCGACCGGGATTCGAACCCGGGACCCTGCCTTGAACGAGAAAGGGGGGAGGAAGGAAGAGGAGGGGAAAACAACTGACAGCGAAACTGTCGTAGAAACGTCTTGCACTGTAAAAATGAGCTGCCTTTGCTCAGTACACTCACCTCACTTAGTACTCAGGCAGTTTGTTTCTTTATACAGCATATTTTCAGAAGATACAATTCAACCTACGATGTATAAAACACACCTTATTACTAACTTTGTTGACCCTGTACAGCTTGGTCAAGATAAGATTGTCTCCGTTGCGCTCTCGTCGAATTTTCAAGCCTTAAGAGAGCAGAGGAAGCATGGGCGATGCAATCGGCTGCATGCTTTTATCACCTATTCCTGCGTTGCTAAATTGTGCAGCACTGTCAAAGGTTCGTCGCTCCTTCAGTGACAAGCGTTTGTGACAACCTTGAAGGGGAAAACTGTACACTGCGAAAGCAGGGACTTAATATTTAACGTTGTCGAATTTTTTGACAACGAAGCAAAGGACAGGAGTTACCAACATTCTAGAAGGCAAGCTACAAGGCGTGCAGTGACTTCAGTAATAATACTGATAAATCGGATTCAGCGGAAGGGAAAAAGATTTTCTGAATTACGAAACATGGCAGTGTGGATTAAGTAGTTATTATTATTTCATATTTATTATTCTCTTGATTTTGATTGTTCGGTCAGTCTGTTACCACTTTTAGGGTTTTGAATTTTTTTCACCTTTTAAGAATGAGTCTCTCAAACCACTTGTCCACTACATTTAAGAGATCAGAGGCTGAATCAGTGACAACCCCCCCCCCCTCTCACCATACGCACATATTTCCAGTCAACACTGTTTTTATCTGTCCTTTTTTTTCAATGCTCCTAGATATTACACTTCAGTGACGTCCATCCAATCTTTGTCGGTCCAACAAACAGAAAATAGTTATCAGTTAAATTCGCATGTGGGAAGAATGATGAAATGCAGTAAACACTCCATGTTAAAAATAAAAGTGGAAGTTACTTGCAAGGAACAAATATAACTTATCTTTGCTTGCTCATGATCCAGTTCATGGATGTTAACTCGTCACAGCGGCCTGTTCAAGAATTCCCTAAACTGGTTATGAAAACATTTTAATTAGATTGTAAGTTTTTCCATCTTTTAGTGTATTTAAAACGTTCTAAACCATCTTTACCCTTTCTTGAGCACGCTATTCACGGGTGACTCAAGATAAATTTTTAACCGTGCGAGTTGGATTATTGGCGCCATCTTATTTTTAACCCTACTACCCGCCCCACCCATAATTTTCCACCACCCCTCAATAAAAAGCATGACCATGTTACATACTCGTATTTACGGTTTTAAAGAGGAAATATAATATATATATTTTTTAATATTTTAAGTGTTACTGTTAAAGAACACGTTTATTGTAGGTATGTACACCCGGTCCTTAAGCCGCCCCTGGTGCAATTCACTACTCAGTTCACATTATCATCAGTCAAATCTTACTTAACCGTTCATGTGTGATAATTACATGTATCCCTCTCAGAATAAACTGACAAATCTCGGAAGTGTAGCGAAGAGATCGAATGGTCATAGATAGTTAACCATATTTTTCGTGGTGTTACAACCACAAATTCTTACATTATAATGCATATGTGAAGCAGTGGGCCTCCCCGCTGGAGTAATGGTGACGTCGTCGCCTTGTAATCAAGAGGTTCGATTCCCGTCGGAGGCACATAGTGGTTCCGATGCCACTTAAAATTGTAGATCCCGCCCCGATTACCCTGTCTGTGCCTGAAGTGGACTTTAAAACTTAAAAAAAAATGTGAAGCAGTGCTCTGAAAGTTGCATTTTAAAAGTAATTCAGTTACAGTTACTTGGTTCGAAAACTAACCGAGTTACAGTTAATCATTTTAAAATTAACACAGTTACAATTACTGGTAATTGAAAAGTGACTTAAGTTACTTTGACAGTCAATTTCTGCGGGAAATTTTCTTGCAAATTACACACAACAGTGGCGACGATTGGGTTCAAAATCCGGGGGGGAAGGTGCCAAAACTGGGGTGGCAAAGACAGTATATTTCAATGTGTATTGTATATAAGGTTTAGCATAGTGCGGGGGCAAAAGTTGCGCCACTGACACACAATCAATGATAATTTAATTGTAATAAAGTACATGAAGACTTTCATGTGTTTTATTTATGTTTCTGGTACATAATATAAGTCTTCATTTATTTATATCATTACAACAAAATAATACTGGACACTGTTATCAATTTTACCGAGCCGCGATAAGTTCTATCGAAACAGTTTTTCTCGAAACATCATTAAAATCCAATTAATAACATACTGTACTTATCAGTTTCCCAATTAGTATTAATCGAAGTTCTTTGACGTTCAAAATGCAACACGCCGATGAAAATCAACGCTTAACAAACTAATTTGACGATGTTGGCCTGAGGAAAATACAGTATAAGATCCAATGGTTGACAACAATTTAAATCTAACTTTACATTTGTCAAAAAGCTTAGACATAAACGAACTATTACCCATTTTGATTATGCCATAATTTATTTATTACTACAATTTCAAGGGTGCATATTAATTACTGTATAAAGTTAAAAATTAGGAAAGGTATTTACCAGTAGAATTGTTGGGATCAGGCATTGACTTTAAAAAATTCCGGGTCGCAATCTCACGAAAGTTGAGAACACCTGGTAAATATCGCTACATAAGTTCAAGGAACCGACATGATGTCGAGACAGCAAAAAAATCCCGAAATACATTTCTAAGAAATAGATCATAAAGTAGTTAAACAAACCGATAAGATAATTGAGCAGGAAATCTAATCAGCTGTAGATATAAATGTCGTCTCTAGGTGGGGCACGTCTGCATTGTAGATCTGCCTCAAATCAGGTAAGATGCATTGTAGAGAATATTAATAATAATTATGTGGTTCTAATATTGAAATGTATATTAGGTCTATTATCATTTTAACTGACTTATAAGGTGAATTGTCATGGTAGGAAGTTTACCGTGCATACATTGTTCTTGGAGATTCTAACATTTAATTTAGTTACATGAGTTCGTCTCTCATGTCTTAACAATCGTTTTTAGATTTTTGATAAGCTCGGGTTTTTTACACTGTCTCTGAGAAAGTTTTCAGTGCTTCCTTACCTTTTAAACCTCTTGTACATGACCGAAGAGGCATATTTACAACCTTGAGCTCGTAACATTTCTCATGTGGCTTTTTACACCCCTTTATACTAGGACAGATCAAAAAGTAAGTTACACCCCCTGTATAAAATAAACAAAACGCATTATAAATAAAATAATTATTGGACAAGAATGTATGAACATTTAACTTTTTTCGACATAGTCACCAAGGCATTCAAAACACTTTTTGAATCGTGTGACCAGTTTTTTGATTTCTTGTGTGTAAAAATGCCGTCCAATTTCAATTGAGTTGACTTTTGTGCTCATCGGTTAACAATCGCGGCACCCAGTGAGAGCACAGTTTACGATACACCCAACTGGTGATGAATCAGCATAGACACACTGTCGTAGGATATGTTCAGTTCACTTGCAATCTCTTTTAATTTTCACGTGGTGGTTGGCAAGGATGATTGGATTCACAAGCTCCGTTTTGTTGATAGTGTTCGCTCCTTCCCTTATTTCATTATTTTATTACCGGGGTGTAAGTAAGAAACGGTACTAGCGAGAGGTTCAGTAATAAGGCTCAGACCATTCTATGTTCGCCTCCGTCCTCCAGGTACATACCTGCGCTGTCTTCCTCGATGTTCACACACCAAAACCAAATCCAATACTCTTCACGAAAATTCCTTCCGATCTTCTCAGATCGGTTCGGTTGCTTCGCTATACAAATTCCAATACCTGTCGATTCATATCCGTCTGTCAGGCTGGTACCTTTCCACGGACGAGGCAAGTAATGGAATTTGTAAGGTCTGCATTCCAAACCGACGAGAACATCCTGTCTCCGTAATGTTTCGTTTCAAGTACACCTTCTAATTTTTACCACCCCAGCCAGGAAGTAAGCAAATAATTTCTGAAATTTATGACACTAACGTCAATGCGAATGCAAATAGTGGTCATAAAGTACATCATTCATTGGAGCAAGGTGACGAAAATTTAGACCAGGAAACCTTAAAACGACTCAGTAAACATAGGAAATTTTATGACGTTAAACAAATTGATATAAATCCCGAACTAACAGAAGACCAAAAACTCAAAATTCAAAATTTAATTTACAATTATGCAGATATCATGTATTGGAATTCTGAGTGCTTTTCTAAAACAAACGCAATGGAAGCACACATAGATGTTGCTGAATGTGTTCCTCCATTTGCTAGACAAATTCCCATACCCATAAATTTAAGGGAAAAAATGAAAAATGAAATAACAAGACTTCAAGAACAACAGATCATTGAACCTTGTGAAAACTCACCATTTCGTCATCGCATATTCTTAGTTAAGAAACCAAATGAAACCTACAGACTAGTTTCAGACTTTTCAGAAATTAATAAAGTAATATACAATGTTTCATATCCCACTTCAGATTGCAATGACATTTTAGCACGTCTTGCGGGTAAATTTTTTTACACTACATTGGACATGGCTCAAGCTTATTTTCAAATTCCAATATCAGAAGAATCACGTCCAGTTACGAGCTTCGCAATTCCAGGTTGTGGTTCATTCCGTTATAAATGTTTACCTATGGGCATGAAGACATCCAGTAGTTTTATGAATAGACTAATGGACATTGTATTTAGTGGTCTTCCCGACAATCAAGTAGCCACCTATTTAGATGATTTGTGCATAGCAACTTCCACTTTTGAAGAGAATTTCTCCCTAATTCAACAAATATTTGATAGGATTAGGAAAGCAAACATGACGGTTGGAATAAAGAAGTGTTAGTTCGCATTTTCAGAAACCATCGTTTTGGGACATCTTCTTTCTGCAAAAGGGATGAAAATTTCCGACAAAATCATTAATTCAATCAAGAATTTTCCAACACCTAGCAATAAGAAACACGTGAAGAGCTTCTTAGCACTTTGTTCTTACATTAGAAAATATGTGTCCGGATTCTCATTTTTAGCGGATAACATATATAAACTTTTGAAAAAGAACGTTCCGTTCACGTGGACAGAGCAGCACCAGAAAGAGTTCGATGAACTAAAGGATAAAATTCTCAGTTCTCCCGTTCTCAAACCGTATTCTCAAAACAAGAAGACCTACCTCATCACCGATGCGTCTACAGTTGGCCTCGCAGCCAGCATTTGGCAAGATTCGGAAGACGGAAGCTCACGCCACCCAGTTGCCTTCGCGAGCCGCAGATTAACCGACACAGAGAAGAAGAAATCAATATTTGAACTAGAATTTCTCGCAGTGGTCTATGGAGTAAAAGCGTTTAAATATTATTTGCTAAACAGCCATTTTACTTTAATAACTGCTAATCACTCCATATCCTATTTACGACAAGCATCAAATTTGACAGGTCCATTGGCACGAAGAGCTCTGGAACTACAGCAGTTTTCCTTCGATGTGAAACATGTCAAATCATCAGAAAATGCCCTTGTGAAGACAACCCTGAACTAATTTTCCACCTAGAGGACGAAAACTTCAGCATTCGACAACATCAAGAAGACGATCCATTATTCGGCCCTATCATTAAAGTCATCAACAACGATCCGATGCAAGATCCAGGAGTAGTACGAGCAGCACAGTATTACGTCATCAAAGACAACAACCTGTACAGACGTCATCGATACAACAAGACAGAGGAACTTCTCTTGTGCATTCCACACAAATTAAAAGATGAAATTTTCGAGAAGATTCATTGCAGTGAATACAATGCAGCTCATGCTTCACCATCTTCCACGTATGAAAATTTCAGGAAAATATTTTACTTCCCAGGATTAAAACGATGGGTGTACATGAAATCAAAAAGTTGCCTCGAATGCCAGATGTCGAAGAGAGATTTCGGACCAAAGAAGCTCACCCTTCAGACGTTCGAACCGATCGCCACCCCAGCGAGGAAGTGGGTCATCGACACGTGCGGTCCACTGCAGGCCACAGCCAACCACGGACATCGCTACGTTCTCATCTGCGTTGATCAAGCGACCAGGTACATGGTAACGACATGCAGGCTGGCCGACACATTGTACGTCGTTCACGTTCGTTCTTTCCTCTTCGACCATTTCCTGATCATGGACATTGCATTGTTGTCCATACGCGTACACCTCGACAATTTGGCGATGGATTTCAATCTGATTACGTCTTCGTGTCCACAAAAATCGGACGACTGAGCGCAACTCAATGTTGGACGACACTTCAGTACGACACGCCATACTGACACGGTGACTACTCTCCTATTAAAGCAGATGCAGCGTGGCTGTTTCGGGTATGGGGAGAATACATTCCGGACAGTGCTGTCACCAAGCGTAATTATTTACACGGCTCGAGTGTAACTTACTTTTTGATTCGCCCATATCGAACATATCATGTAAGGATTTCTAGATAAGGGGATTTATTTCTCGTATACTTTGAAGGGTACAAACATGGTAGGCCATTTGTGCCGACGCGCTCAGAATTCTTTTAACTCGTTCATTCGTTAATTGTTCGTTCGGCACCCAATACTAACTTCAGGGATAAATTTGATAGCTTGTAATTTCCTCTAATGCACAACATGGCCTTTTGCTCGTTTCGACAGAAGATTCCGTGGTAGGTTAAGGAAAAGTCATTTTTCTCATTTTTAGCTCTAGATCAATGACTTTGTATTATGATGATTACTAGTATTTATTTATTTGATGACGATTTTCTTCCTCTCTAAGATAAATGGATGAATGGTGAACTAATGAAACAGATAAGAAACAAGCGCAACGAAACATTCGTGCATTACCCAGAATTCGAACTTAAGATACTTGCCATCTTGGGTATCTGTGAATTTCATAATTCACGGATCCACAGAAGCTTTTTCATCTCAAGCTGTTGCAGCCACGAAATAATTAAAATAATCAATGAGGAAATCTGAATCCAATTAAAAGAGGTAAGGTTGGAATTTAATAACTTTGACGCGCTCTTGAGTTAAGGGAATTTTTCATGGTATAATTTTATACTTCATTTTTTAGTGAGGCGAAACTTTCACGACAAAAAAAGAAAATGGGAAGAATGGTACTACCAGCATTGTAGTAAGATGAGAAAAACAAGACCATCATCCCAGCAAGAACAAACGACAACAATGGAACAAAGTGTTTCTGACCCTATACCGTCTCGCCTTCCTGCATATGAGCTACCACCGTCAGCATTTAAGTAAGTATGTGTGTGAGTATGTATGCATACGCGCAAACAGACACCTACAAACTCTCACAGCATGTAGACGAAAAGACAAACAATTTATCTCAATAACGTTTTTCTCGTTAATGCATCATTTCGACATCACAAACCCTCGAGAAACGGCGCTTTCTATCCTGTATGTATGCAAACATACGGTACAGATTCATGGTTGCCACTGTCATTTATCTTTATGTCGGATAGCAGAATACTAAAAGCGATAATATGTTACAGAGACAGCAATATGGCAAGAGATAACACCAGCACTTTTTGTTCAATCCTTTCTCCTCAAATCAGACATGCATCACCAGCCATGTACATTATGTTGCACTTCCTATTTTATGCTCTCCAATTGAATAAAGGTTTCGTTTAGAAGTCTTCACATTTCAAAGATTTGCAACCATGAATTTGTGCCATACACTGGCGTACGCAGGATTTTTTTCGAAAGGGGCTGCAATTTTTAAATTTGGATATTACGTAGCTGCGCTCGGGGGTGGGGGAAGGGGGTGGGATACACTTTAAAATATTTCATAAATATCATTTTTAACCTTCGTCTTAGAGGTTTTTCAAAGACAAAACATTGTAATCGGTGGTCATTTGAAAGCGGAGTTTCAGTTACCACTTTGGTTTTCGGTACGTGCATTGTTGGTACGTTGTATGAATGAAATAAACATTACAACAGTTCACTAAACACAGATAATGTTATGTACAAAGTATAACTTAGATATATATGTACGAAGCGTGTCCAACATATCTGATGTCTCTGTACACAGTTTGAAAACAATGCAATGTTGATATTCAGGAATGACAAATTTACAAATTAAATATACAGGAAGAAAAGTTACATCATCTTATACACAAAAGCATAGGCAAAATTAAAGCACTTTTACTAGATGGCAGAAATATTTATGATGTTCATATAATAAATTATGCTTATGAGAAATAACTTCTCTTTTGAAAAAAACTATTTTCGTGAAATATAGGATCTCAGAATCTAGTCTATGCATATACGATTTGTTGTCTTAATTTTGACATAACATTTTTGAATGTCATCGTTTTTAATAGCAGTTGTGAAAATACTTGACGTTTACGCACGGGGAAATAAGGATTTTCTTTACATTCTTTTGCAGACAACCACCTATTGCCGCCACTCTCAAGTTGGCTAAAGATGCTGACGATTACAACATGAACCATCCCCGAAGAGGAAAGGCGATTATTTTCAACCACGAGAATTTCGATTTCGAATTGGAAGTCGATAGGAGACAAGGGACTTCCTACGATGCAAATGCTCTGGGTACAGAATTCAGGAGTCTTGGGTTCGAGGTGTCCATTTACAATGATTTCACGCGTGACGAACTGAAAGGCATCTTATCTGCAGGTAAGGTCTTGGTAAAATGCTTTCTAGAACCAGGCGTATTTCGTAAGTAAGATACATGGTGCATGCTCTAATCTTCTTACTACGGTTCATTTGAACATTAACCGGTTCACATAAAATTACGTTTACCGAAATGTTTCTCACACGCTTCAGAATCAGTAATCACCAGCGAAACTTAGGGTCACCTCTGGGGGAAGAGCCAGACCAGATTCGAACCCGGGGCCTCTGGCGTCGTGCTGTACCGACCACTCCCTCAAGAAGATCGGTTGCTCAGGTTTGGACCCTAACCCACAACCTTCATGACGACGTAGCGAGTCTAAAAATGCAATAGTGAAATATGGGAACTCTGCAAGATTAACTTCAGCGTCTCTTATTTTCAGTTCAGCAAGAAGACCATACAGATGCGGACTGCCTAGTGATTACAGTTCTCACTCATGGCGACGAGAAATTCCTTCTAGCAAGGGACAGCAAGTACTCAATTAAAACCATACTGGAACCTTTCACAGCAGAAAACTGCCTGTCGCTTGCTGGGAAACCAAAACTTTTCTTCATTCAGGTAAGGCCTCAGTCTCGCACAACCTTCAAAATGAAAACTTGGACAACTATATAAGAATTTCAAAATATTACTGCTAATACATTAATTTAAATTTACTTGTATTTTTCTTGCATTGTTGACGAATTCAATATTCGAAAAGACGCTTAGTCTATAAGAAATAACTCCCGCGAAACCTAATGGTTAGCGTTCTCGCTTTGTTGAGAGCGGTCCCGATTTCGCTAATCGCGAAGATGAGGAGTGATGATATGATGAATTTGATGAAGGAACACTCACAGAACACTCACGCCGGGATTCGAACAGTGATTTTCGAGTATACCATGATTTGCAACAAATAGAACTCGCGTCAACCATGTCAATCATTGGTATCAAGCGATTATACTTCAAAAGCATGTCTGTAAATACAACAATTCAGATATTAAAAACTCTAACTCAAAATACTATTTTCTACTTACCACGTCCTGGTCGAATGGCCGTTTTCAGTTCAGTCTGCAATCCTGAGGAAGAAAGAAAAAATTAAATACTGCTACTTTTAGATGCATTTTAACATACAACCATTTAAACTTTTGCAATCACAGTGACAGCAAAATCAAAGCAATTTATTTAGTTTCATAAAAAAAACATTAAAGATGTTACTTTCAATCCCTCGAAACAAATTTTTATGTATGACAATAATTCTTAATTTGTCTCTATTACGGTCTTGGTTTTCTTACACACTCAGATGTAACAACGTAGATTTGTTTAATCATCAAAGTAGTGATCAGGAAATCAGCACTTGTTAGCTGTTCGTAATACTCCTGTTTTTAAAACTTCATTGATTGTGTGCATAAGATGTTCAGGTGTATCAGTCTACAGTTTGGAGTAGGAACAGGCACAAACTGCATTTTGGACTGTTTTGTTGCCGCATAACAATGCAAAGCAACAATACCCCATCAATACAGAAAACATTTTTCAACAACACCACTGACATCTGTTGACTACAAACACAAACTGGCAAACAAAACATTTGAATGTTTAAGAGTAAACTATCTTATATTAACATATAAAAAAGAAGTTTGGGATGTTGTTGTTTCCAAAGACACAGCACTCCAAACTTACTTATATTTCACTTTTCATAAAAAATGGAGGGTGTGACCTTAAACTTCAATATTTTCTACAGGATAGGGGAAATATTTTCAGGGTCTTAAAATTGCATATTATTAATTTTTCATGACCTACTCCAATATAAAAAGTAATCATCGTGATCAAAAATACAACTGTCTATAGTGCAGGAGGCCTTAGAAAGAGCGTTTCGCGGGCTAACAGCAGACGTGGCTCGCACACTATTGCCGATACTCTCGTGTCGTCTGCTCCTCAGCCGAACAAACAGGCCGAGGTAGCAAGAGGCAGAGGTGCAGCGAGCTAGCTGTGCAACCGGGCTCGCTCATTCGCGAACCTGATTGGTTCTCGCAGACACCCCCGCATATTGTCGTCTGCTGCAAGCCCGCGAAACGATCTTTCTAAGGCCTCCTGCACTATAATTATCACTTTTTTTGTCTGAATTTCAAAATAATGGCTCTTAATCATTTGCTAAGTTCTCCGTTCCTTGTTGGTATTTGTCGGTTCTATATAAGTTTTTACAATATGCAGGTAATGTGGATGCTTAAAACATCCAGTTCTGATTTCAGTCTCGGAAAATGTCGTCCGTGTGTAGTTACTGAAGATGAAGCATTGTGTTTCCTTTCAGGCATGTCGTGGGCAGGAGACCGATGATGGTGTCACACTGGTACCAGATGATCACAGAACACAAACTGATGATGCGACTACCTGTTCCATTCCCAGCCACGCTGATTTCCTCATAGCCTACAGCACATTTCAAGGTAACAGTTTCCCAAAACAACACCTGACGAATTATTTAGTCCCCAGTAGTCACAATTACTTGCCCCATAAAGTTCCTTATTTGAGAAGTAACTCAAGAGTGACCATTGCATTAAAACAAAACTATGTTACTTGTACAATTACTTTATTCTACTGAACATGTAACTTGTATAAAGTGTTTCGTGCGTAAATTGAAAGTGGTTCTTCTATTTGTCATGGATAACCACCAGAATTTTCGTTGAATAATAATTAACCCATTGGTAACGCCAAACTGGTGAGTCGCTAGATGGCTTTCAAAGATTTGGGTGGGCCATACTCTAGAACAATGTATTTTGACATTCACATTGTTATTACGTGATCCATTTTATTCATTTTATATTTATCACAAAATTTGCAAATTACATTTTGACACGGTGGGTCAGCAATACGGCCAGACTCATTTGGAATTTTTCGTGACACTGAATTAACCTCATACTTTTAACTATGAAAATATATACGGAATAAAATTCATAGCAAGTACGTACATTTTAAAATTAAGATTAATATTTCATATCATTTTCAGAAACTAACTAACTAACTAACTAACTAACTCTCTAGCCTTCTTAAACCCGAAGGTTCATGGCTGCAGCAACACAGGCCTTCCATCTGTCCCTATCTTGAGCAAGATCGATATACTCTTTTCCATCCCTACCGATTTCCCTTAGGTCCATCTCGACGTTGTCCCTCCATCTTCGTCTTGGCCTTCCTACTGGTCTCTTACCATCAGGTTTCCCAACAAGAATCCTGTAAACTCCTCTTTCCTCTCCCATTCGTGCCACATGGCCTGCCCACCTAAGTCTTCTTGATTTAATTATTCTAATAATATCTGGACATGAATACAAATTATGTAGTTCTAAATTATGTAACCTTCTCCACTCACCTGTCTCCTCATCCCTTTTAGGTCCATATATTTTCCTAAGGATCCTATTTTCAAATACTCTCAATTTATGTTCCTCTTTCAATGTAAGGGACCAAGTTTCACACCCATATAATACTACAGGCAAAATTACTATTTTGTATATTTTAACTTTTAGTTTCTTAGATATTAAACGAGAAGACAAAAGTTTATGAAGAGAGAAGTAACATGCATTTCCTGAATTAAACCTACTTTTTATTTCCTCTTTAATATAATTTTCATTTGTACAAGGTTCTAGACATGAGATTGGATTAAAATATTCATAATGAATTGAATTCATAGAATAATGAAGTACTTTGTGGTGTCTGCTAACAATTTTTTTTTAAAAATTGAGTGTGTTGACATAACCTGAATTCATCATTAACGAAAATGTGTGATGCTTTAAAAATCTGAAATTCGTTTATTTTGTTATTTTTCACATTCGTACTTACCTGTGGGGGTTATTCCTGAGTAAACAAAAAATGATCGATCAGACAATTCGATTTGCTTAGCACTAAAATGTAGTAGTAAGTGTGCGTTTATGTTTTTTCTTGTGTAGAGGTTGTTATATGTTTGGGTGTATTGTGCAGTAGTTGTGCTGTGTAGTGTGTTTGAGTTTGTCTTGTGTAGTAGTTGTGGTGTCTAATGTGTTTGTGTTTATCTTATGTAGTAGTTGTGATGTGCTTGTATGTGGGTTTGTCTTGTGTAATAGCTGTGCTGTCTAGTGTGGTTGTGTTTATCTTGTGTAGTAGTTATGCTGTCTAATGTGTTTCTATTTGTCTTGTGTAGTAGCGGTGGTGTGTATGTATGTGTCTTGTGTTGTAGTTGTGCTGTCTAGTATGTTTGTGTAGTAGTTGTGTTGTCTAGTATGTTTGTTTTGGGTAGTAGTTGTGCTGTCTAATTTGTTTGTGTTTGTCTTGTGTAGTAGTTGTGGTGTGTTTGTGTTCTTATTGTGTTATAGTTGTGTTGTGTTTGTGTGTGTCTTGTGTAGTAGTTGTGCTGTCTAATGTGTTTGTGTTTGTCTTCTGTAGTAGTTCCTCCATTCATATTGGGGGTTAGGCGTAGAGCTGACAACTCTGCACTGTAAAAAGCCATGTCAAGAATCAGCAATATAAGGCCATGGATATTCCCAAGGTAAAATATTCCGGAGGTAAAATAGTCCCCCGTTCGGATCTCCGGGTGGGGACTACTTTGGGAGGTCCCTGGACTAAGGATAAGATCTACGTTAGGAATAAGGATATTAAATTAGGCACCTGGAATGTTCTGAGCCTTTACCGGCCTGGGGCATTTCAGTGTACAGTTAATGAGATAGTCAAGTATAAATTAGATGTAGTAGCTGTCCAGGAAGTTAGGTGGCCAGGAGAAGGGAATTGTAAAACTAAAAATTATACTTTTTTCTATGGTGGTACTGAAAATCATAATTTTGGAACAGGATTTTTCATAAATAATAGAATTATCTCAGCTCTTAAAACAGTAGAATTTATTAATGATAGGATATCATATGCAGTTTTACAGGGTAGGTGGTGTAAAATTATTTTAATAAACATACATGCACCAACGGAAGATAAAGATGATAATACTAAAGATGATTTTTATACAGAGTTAGAACAGGTCTTTGATAAATTTTCTCAGTATGATATGAAAATTCTGTTAGGTGATTGTAATGCACAGATTGGCAAAGAAGAGACATTTAAACCCACGATTGGTAAAGAAAGTCTTCATGAATTAAGTAATGATAATGGTATAAGATTGATTACTTTTGCAACCTCAAAGAATTTAATTGTGAAAAGTACCACTTTTAAACATAAAGATATCCATAAATATACCTGGTCTTCTCCAGATGGTAAAACTCATAATCAGATAGATCATATTCTCATTGATAAGAGAAGGCATACTAGTATAATTGACATTCGTACACATAGAGGTGCTGACTGTGCCAGTGACCATTATTTAGTAATTGCTAAATTAAGAGAAAGACTCTCAGTGATAAATCATAAGCAACAAAATCTAAAAGTTCTAAAATTTGATACAGGAAAGTTTACTGATGAAAGAATTAAGAAAGATTACCAAATTAAACTGTCAAATAGATTTCATGTTTTGCAGGATTTAAATGATGATGAAAATATAAATGAAACAGACGTAAATAAGAATTGGGAGCACATACGTAATGCAATAGAATCAGCAGCTAAAGAAAGTATAGGATACCATAAACCGAGAAAAAGTAAGCCATGGTTTGATAATGAATGTCATAATCTAATAGAAATAAGAAATCAGGCTAGACTTAGGTGGTTAAATAACTCTGATTATACGTACAAATCTAAACAATTATAATAAAGTAAAGCGAGAAGTTAACCGCACGTTTAGAAGTAAAAAAAGAGATTACTTGAAAAGCAAAATTAACGAAATTGAAACAAACAGCAAAAATAAAAATATCAGAGATTTATATAAAGGTGTAAATGAGTTTAGAAAGGGGTGGCAACCTAAAGTAAACTTGATAAAAGATAAAGACGGTGATTTTCTAGCTGACCCAAGCGATATTCTAAATAGATGGAAGAACTACTTTAATGACCTTTTAAATGTTCATGTAGGAGATAAATCAGAAGTAAATGAAGTGCACACAGCAGAACCTTCAGTTCCAGAACCTAACTTGACTGAAGTTAAAGATGCTATTAAAAGGCTAAAGAATAACAAAGCACCTGGCATTGATTTAATACCAGCTGAGTTAATTAAATATGGTGGAAATTCATTAATATGTCAAATTCATAAATTAATTTGTTTAATATGGAATAAAGAAGAAATCCCTCAACAGTGGAAAGAATCCATAATTGTTCCTGTGTTTAAAAAAGGTGATAAAATGAACTGCAATAATTACCGTGGAATTTCTCTACTCTCAACAACATATAAAATATTATCTAACATTCTTTTAACAAGACTAACCCCATATGCTAATGAAATTATAGGTGATTATCAATGTGGATTTAAACGCAACAGATCAACTACAGATCAAATTTTTCACATCAGACAGACACTTGAAAAAAAGTGGGAATATAATCAAAATGTCCATCAGCTATTCATTGATTTCAAAAAAGCATATGATTCGGTCAAAAGAGAGAAATTATATAATATATTAGTAGAGTTTGGAATACCTAAGAAGCTTGTTAGTATGATAAAAATATGCACCAGTGAAACAGAAAGTAAAATTCGTGTGGGTATTAATATGTCTGACAAATTTACAATTCATGATGGGTTAAAACAAGGAGATGCATTATCTCCATTGCTCTTTAATTTTGCCTTAGAATATGCTGTTAGGAAGGTAAACGAAACTAAAGAAGGACTAAAATTAAATGGTGTGACTCAGTTGTTAGCATATGCAGATGATGTAGACTTACTGGGGGATGATGTGAATACAATTAAGAATAATGCTAAAATATTTTTCAAAACTACTAAAGAGATAGGTTTGGAAGTTAACAAAGAGAAAACTAAATATATGCTTACAGGCCGAAAACAAGTGTTAGGTAATAATCAAAATTTAATTATTGATAACAACTCGTTTGAACCAGTTTCCAAATTCAAATACTTAGGAATAATATTAACAAATGAAAATTATATTAAAGAGGAAATAAAAAGTAGGCTTAATTCAGGAAATGCATGTTACTTCTCTCTTCATAAACTTTTGTCTTCTCGTTTAATATCTAAGAAACTAAAAGTTAAAATATACAAAACCGTAATTTTGCCTGTAGTATTATATGGGTGTGAAACTTGGTCCCTTACATTGAAAGAGGAACATAAATTGAGAGTATTTGAAAATAGGATCCTTAGGAAAATATTTGGACCTAAAAGGGATGAGGAGACAGGTGAGTGGAGAAGGTTACATAATTTAGAACTACATAATTTGTATTCATGTCCAGACATTATTAGAATAATTAAATCAAGAAGACTTAGGTGGGCAGGCCATGTGGCACGAATGGGAGAGGAAAGAGGAGTTTACAGGATTCTTGTTGGGAAACCTGATGGTGAGAGACCTGTAGGAAGGCCAAGACGAAGATGGAGGGACAACGTCGAGATGGACCGAAGGGAAATCGGTAGGGATGGAAAAGAGTATATCGATCTTGCTCAAGATAGGGACAGATGGAAGGCCTGTGTTGCTGCAGCCATGAACCTTCGGGTTTAAGAAGGCTAAAGAGTTAGTTAGTTAGTTAGTTAATATTACTCCTAAGTATTTGAATTTGGAAACTGTTTCAAACGAGTTGTTATCAATAATTAGATTTTGATCATTACCTAACACTTGGTTTCGGCCTGTAAGCATATATTTAGTTTTCTCTTTGTTAACTTCCAAACCTATCTCTTTAGTAGTTTTGAAAAATATTTTAGCATTATTCTTAATTGTATTCACATCATCCCCAAGTAATTCTACATCATCTGCATATGCTAACAACTGAGTCACACCATTTAATTTTAGTCCTTCTTTAGTTTCGTTTACCTTCCTAACAGCATATTCTAAGGCAAAATTAAAGAGCAATGGAGATAATGCATCTCCTTGTTTTAACCCATCATGAATTGTAAATTTGTCAGACATATTAATACCCACACGAATTTTACTTTCTGTTTCACTGGTGCATATTTTTATCATACTAACATTTTCAGAAACAAAAAAACAATTTAATCACTGTTGAGCCAAGAGGGTGTGGCATGTCCAGAATGATTGTCGAAGATTATTATGCGTATATACCCTTATGCAATATGTGTTCTAATACAAATAAACGTGCCACGTGCGTTTGCAATTTTGGAGATGAAAATTTTTCTTCCAGTTTTAATAATTAAGTTTCCTAGCCTTTCATAAAAACACTAGATTCAAGATATTCCAAAATTTTTACGGAAACAAATATTTTAGGGGAAATGAAAAGTAACCGTGTAAGTAATTCTTAATTTAGTTACTATTTACTTGAAAAAAGGAACTTTAATTTCGTTACTATTTACTTGAAAAAAGGAACTAACATCAAAAGTTAGGTGGGTGGCAGAAGTTCGCGGTGTTGCCACGTCGGGGCACAACTCCGTGCATTTGGAGGTTTAAGAGAATGAATGATCTCGTTGTAGAGTTGGTCTTTGTAATCCATGTGATGCAAACTGACAGTATTTACTCGAAAGGTCAAGGATGACACAAAAGTGCCCCGGTGAGAGGTCGGTCTGACGTTCGAACTAGGCAACGCAGTCCGGTTGACGTTGCCACATAATGTGCGGCAACCAGCGACTTTTGTCCCGCTCTCGCTTTGCTTTTCCCACCTGTGACACCAGCGCAATTCTGCCCGGCCGCCTATTTTCATGACCGTGCGCTTAGTCATAATTATCGTTACTTCCGAAAGTAATTGGTAGGCTTCTTGTAACTGCAAATTGGTACTAGAATGTTAGAACTAATTGTTGAAACGGAAAAAAATTATATTCTAAAAAATATTTGAAATAGCCACTGTAACGAGAAATAAGCGCTCTATTAAGGCAAATACTAGAATAATAGAGTAGAGTAAAAATGTGCTTGATGAGGAAATGTAGGTACTAAAAAGTAGAGGTCTTGAAGAAGGGAAAATGTTCACAAAAATGAAAGTAGGTAAGTAGTGTAAAATACAATATTACTGGGGCGAGAAAGTATGAACCCCCCTCTGGCAGATTTGCCTACACTTAAAACAAGCTAAACATGCCCATATGAGTTTTTTGCTCAAGTGTGGAACCCCGTCTAATCCAAGATTTTTGTAAAAATGCCCTCGGGAAGTTCCTGAGAAAGTATGACCCCCCTCAGATTGATTTGCCTACACTTATAAAAGGCACTTCTGTGAGATTGTTGTCCATAAATTTGTTAAAAATATGCCCCTTTTGATATTTTTTTTTTGGCCACACTTAAAACTACGCCAAACGTATTAACACACACACACACACACACACACACATATTTATTTCCGGTTTAAGTTCAATTGGATACCAGGTTCAATTTGTTTATCTATTATTAAAACAATGTATTGTGCAGAGCTCTTCTAGAATTGCTCTGTGACCCACTCATTTATTACATCATAAACATATGATTTTTCACCTATGAGAATAACACTACATATGGTGTCATCGGGTAAAGCCTCATGGAATTCACAGATAATTTTAATGTTTGTCCTGTCATTCACCACAACTTGTTTCCTTTTTGAAGCATTGATTACAAACATGGGTCTCTGAGTTTTGAATTCATCTGGTGTGTAATACATGTCAGTATTGCCAGTAGTGACCCTTTTGTATGCTGTAAATGCTTCATATAATTTAAGGAAATCATCCTTGGGAATGTCTAAATTATAATTTTCTCTAGGAAATACCTCATTTCTGCCATTTTTAAGATATATGTTCTTGATGTTGCAGTTATCAAATCTACTTGAATTTTTTTCCTGATTATTGTGTCTTCCATTCTGAAACAATACCACCACAAAATCCGGCATGTCATATTGTATACTGGAGAATGAATTTGTAGCATCAAACTCATAATAAGTACCAGATGCGGGCTTCTGTACACATTGATATGTATAAAATTGTAAAGGAACTTGTGGATTTTTTATTATATCTGCTTTGTATTTAAGAGCATAACTGGCCTCATATTCAACAACTGGGATTCTTAGCTCCATAGTCTGAATAATGCATTTGCCTTCATCAGGTAAGGTATTGGGCAAAGCTTCCCCTGTAGAGTTTAATGTGCTGTACCTCATCAAAGCATTGTTATCATTTGCAGCTCTTCTAAATGTGATTCTTAAACCACCCTTCCACATAATATCTTTGTAATCTGAGAAGAATCCTGGCAACAGGCGCATAGGGAACAGCACTGTGTGGCTCTTAGATATAATTTTATCACCAGCCTCAAATCCACCTATTTTGTAGTAAGAAGCCTCGGTTTTGGATAATTTTAGAGTGGCCAAAGCTGTGGAGGTAATGCCGGGATAATCCACTCTGTTTATAACAACGCCATGCTTTCTGATCTCAATTTCAGAGAACAGATGGGGCACAAAATTGTCCACCAATCTTATATTTGAATTTGCCGGATAATCTGTTCCATCGAGCTTTACAACATCAAATTTGATGTATAGATCTGCTCTGTGGGGGTGTATAAAGCCATCCCCTACATCAAGATCAACCTCAATCTCTGTGTTGGGTTGATTTAAATTTGCAAATGTCCTCCTGTTTGGGGGGAATGATTGTAGCTCATAACTCTCAATATTTTCCATTTTTTTTGTATGTATTTTTATTTAAATATTAATCTCTATGATTGCAGTTGTTGTGGCTCCAGCAAAATCAACTAATTCTTCTTTTTCATTAGTGACCATCAATTCAATATTATCTATTCTATTATGGCACACAGGAAAATATAATGTTGGGGATGGAGTGTAGATGATTGGCTCCATAAATTCAGAATTAGGTTTGAATGTTGCAATGATGCCAGTTTGTTTGTGAGTGCCTATACCATTTGATTTGGTGATCATACCCTCAGCCACATTACAGTGAATATTCAGAGTATCTATGGCTAAGAATTTAGGTATATTAATAGCAGTGTGTTTGATGGCCGGTTCAAGTTTTGTGTTGTTCTCAAAGCCTAACAGCTCTCCTATAGTACCCAGATCCACTGTTTCTGTAGCAGATACAATCTCTACTCTGTGAGTGACAGAATTTTGACTTAACACTACACCTCTGGGTAATTGAGCATTTAGAGTGGACAGATTATACTGCCCTGGAGTGATGACAATTTTTTGATCCCCTACTGCAATTGTATTGTTGTGGTGTGTAATATTAGGGATCAAGTACATGCCATAAAATGCTCTGAGAGCTATTGTTTTGGGATACACTATGTCATCATGTAATTTGAGTTTCAATATTGAATTTTGGCTGGTGAGATGGAATACCCCCATGATGTTTTAAATACCACAGGGCCTTTTGAAAATTTTCAATTGATGGTTTATTTATTTGAGACATATATCTAAGAACAGATAAACACAAATGTCCGCAATTAACATCTTTGAAATTTTGAACACGGGCATTATTGTAATAAAGATTAGCTGATTTTAGATATTTTATTAAATTTTCAGGTGGAACACCTCCAAATGAATCAAACACAAATGCCTCATTGTTTAAATATTTAAGATAACAAATCCAGTGAGTGCCCTGATTTTTGTACTTATCCAAATTAACAATGCCACACTCTTTGTTGAGTGGTTGCTCTGGTAAAGAATCAGACATGTACACACCTCTAAAATTTTTGATGCCCAGTGGCTTGATTAAAGCTTCAATATCTTGGTTTGTTTAAACTTATTCATGGCTCTCTTAACACCTTTGCCTTTTTTCTCCACGGCCAGGTTATGGCGCTTCAATTCATCTAATTCTGCCCTATTCTTCTTGGCATCTATTACTGTTTTTGCTATGGCAGCTGATCCCCCAGCCAAGCCCCCAACAGCCCCGAGAGCTGCTAAGATGGCAGGGATAGTAAATATGAATCCCCCCACATGTGATTTTTTTCTTGATTGCTGTAATTTTTTTAATTGGGGGGTACTAAGCAACAATTAAAAAAAAAATATCAAAAGGGGCATATTTTTAACAAATTTATGGACAACAATCTCACAGAAGTGCCTTTTATAAGTGTAGGCAAATCAATCTGAGGGGGGTCATACTTTCTCAGGAACTTCCCGAGGGCATTTTTACAAAAATCTTGGATTAGACGGGGTTCCACACTTGAGCAAAAAACTCATATGGGCATGTTTAGCTTGTTTTAAGTGTAGGCAAATCTGCCAGAGGGGGGGTTCATACTTTCTCGCCCCAGTAATATTGTATTTTACACTACTTAGGTACGAAAATTTTGAAGAATATATTAAAAACGGGAAAATAGTTAAATGTATTGAATTTAAGCACTAAAATTTAGAATTATGTTTTAAAATATGGAAAATAATCCCATAGAATGGGTCCGATTAAAAATAATAAATGGTTGCTTATCAGTAAGTACTCCAATGCCATCGACCAACAATAACCTTAGATTCCTCGTTCTTAATTTTTCGTGGTATTTAAGTTTTTGTTACATGTATTTTATTCTTGAAGAAATGAAAACATGGTGCATATCCTTTCGTTTTAGGTTATCGGTCATTCCGAAGGGGAGTGAGCGGAGCTTGGTTCATCCAGAGTCTTTGCCACGAGTTGCGGGAGAGAGGAACTTCTACTGATCTGGTAACTCTGATGACCCGAGTATCCAAACGAGTTGCCCTGGAGTACGATAGTCAGAATCGAGCGCCACAACTCGACAAGAAAAGGCAAATTCCTTCCATTGTTAGCATGCTGATTCGCAACGTCTACTTTACATCTAAGGTACCTCATAAAGAAAGCAACAGAAATTTCATTTGTACATTGTGTTGATCCACAGCCATATTGTACCTTTTGCACTTGCAAGCATGTAGTTTGAATATCCGTCTGGCCTGAAAGTAGTGGCGCTAGCGTCGCATCACCACAGATAAAGATATATTTTATCTGTGATATCACTTTGAAGCATGCAGTTCGCATATTTTTCGAAGGGCAGATATTGTGGCAAGGTAACTTAATATAGTATAAGGTAGCGCTATGCGAAAATTGGGAGGCTCGGTTATGCTCGGTGCCCCTTCGGTTATGTTCGTTCGGGGCTTGGCCGAAGCAAACGACCGCTATCATTTCTATACGAGTTTCAGAGAGGGAAAGTGTTTCATTACTTTGAGGGGGAAATATTAATTATCATACTTCGGGATGGTATTGAGGTATTCCTTTAACGAATACTAACATAATTAAAACATGCTACTTTTAAAAGAGGGAAAATTGCACATGCAAACGTATTGTAAAAAAAATCATGATTCTGACCCCTGATCGATATATTACGAAGAAGGTTGTCTGTGTTCTCATTAGCATTTCAGAATGTTAATAAAAACGTTGCATGCTAAAGAAGAATTGCATAGTGAAAGAGTTACAAAGAAATAATTGATTGACAGATTTGGCTTATTTTTGCTTTTCTGTCTTTTTTTTAAATATGAAAGGAAAACCCATAAGAGGTAGTCCCCCCCCACGTCGTTCTCTTTCTTTGTTTCTACAAGCCGCCTCCGTGGCGTAGTGGTTAGCACATCGCGCTTAATCCGATAGTAGTCCGGTATAATCTATTTACAACATTTAACACAACGCAGTACAAAAGCCTAATATTTAGTTTTCTGACTGAATCGTTCCTTCTTATTCATTCAGAACTTTGAAATCATTTCCAAGAACATTTCAAATTTTACATAACATCAGAAAGTATTAAAATAATACTGATATACTTAAAATTTAATCTTTACCGTTCTCCATAATAGAACTTTATTTTTCAAATTATCGAGTGAAAGAAGCAATATACAATCTATATAAAATTTTACTCTGCATTTGAAACTTACTCTAAATTCGAAAGAATCCCCAACCTTCTTCATATATTTATTTACTGTACAATAATTTACGGATCAAAGTTCCACATGCAAAATTTTTTGGGAAAGTTTTATGTGGAGGAAGATTGACGAAATAGTTTGTAAGATAGTAGTTTCAGACTTTGAAAACTCAATTCCAGTTTGTAATTTGAGGATTTTATTTAAAAGTTCTCTGGTTCAAATTTGGCTGCAAGTTATCGTTGTCATAGTTCTAAAAAGTTTTTTTTCGTATTAGGAACTGTACATAAACATGCGTGCAGAAGACGAGACAAAGTGTACAAGTACTAATTTAACTACAAAGTAACTTAACTTACTCGAAATACTTAAATGTCTTAACCTGCTAATTCAAGCCTATAGAAATAGATTTATGATCACACGGTAAATGAAACGCTTTTAGAATATCCATGAAAATATCTTAGTTCTTAGTTTAATTAAACAATAAAGTAGAAAAGTTACATGTACTCACAATGATTGACTGTGCAAGTGTTCGAATTATTATTATTCGTTAAAGGACTTTGTCCGCAGATTTTCCATTTCCATTTCCATGTATGTCTGAGTTGTATAACCGGAAAATATACTCCAAGGCTGATATGCGACACACATTTGTACATTAACAAGTAACTTGCATTACACTAATCTTTTTGACAGAAATGTACTACAAAGAAATAAAGAGTACAAAATTATCCACAATGTATTTGTGAAATACCAAAATTGAACAAAGTTGCAAAAATTTCAATGATGGGTGTAATATTCACTCATGCAATATTTACCATCGTGTATACAACGCTATGTAACTCGAATTGAAGATGTAAACAACGTCTTTCACAATAATGTGAACATACAAATCACAATCAACATCGGTTTGTGTAAAATAAATAAATTTGTTAGTAATTACAAATCCGACTTACATAAAATGTACATAACAAATCAGTTAGGCTCACTACGTACTTCGCACTAGTTGAACACATTTTCAAGATATTGATGACTTTTCTTGTAGTACTTTCGGTTAGGTTACGTTGTAGATTTTGAACTTCTTTATTTAGTTAAAACAGGTTGAAAGAGGTTGTTTGTAATCTTTAATTTATTTGCTTCATTATGCAGATGTGTATTTCTCCTTTGTAATAGATCGAATATGTTTTCCAACAACGAAACATTGCTTGCAATTTGTGTATATACCTTCCTCTATATATTTTTCTCTTTTTGGGCAGCATAGTCTTTAGCCTGTTTAGGGCACGTCTCCTTATTGCATGTCTTTCGTAGCGTACATCTCTGCAAACCTCATCAGCACGTCCTACAAGCGAATCATATTGTGAAGATAAGTGTTTAGGAGAGCTACACAATTTCCTCGATTACGTATTTGGTACTAAAGTAATTGGGTGTAATTTTAGCGATGGCACTGCAGTTGGCTTCAGCACGTTCTTTGGTGGAAAGTACAGAAGTTCTGCTTTCAGATCTAGCACATAGTCTTCTTCACAATAATAGGCACTGCACACTTGCATTTTTTACATTTCGTCTACAAACATGAATCCACTGCTTACTTACGCAATTATCGACTGGAAATCTATGATATTTTATGGCAGTTCCTTTAGTTTTCTGGTTATTGTTTTCATAAATTGCTACCAGGGGGTGCTCGTTGCTATGTGAAGTACGTATGCATTACGTCATCTGGGAGGATCGGGTTTGACGGTGCTCGTTGCTATGTGCAGTAAGTTTGGTGCGGGGTACATTTAGCTAGTAACACGTCGCAAAAATCGGAACAAGCAGGTTATTGATTTTGTCGCATTAGATATATTTTTATTGTATTATTTCTCTTGAAATGAGATTGTTTTGTTCATTCCACCTATAATCATGACTAATTGTGCAGTAACAAGCTGTGAGAATTATAACCAAAAAACTAAAGGAAGTGATATAAAATATCATAGATTTCCAGGTGATAATCTTGTAAGTAAACAGTGGATTCGTGCTTGTGATCGAGAACATAATATTAATATTAAAAATGCGAGAGTGCGCAGTGCCCATTTTTCTAAAGAAGACTATTTGCGAGATCTAAGAGCAGAACTTCTGTGTTTGCCAACAAAGAAAGTACTGGAGCCAACTGCAGTGCCATCACTAAAATGACACCATATTACTTCAGTGCAAAATAATAGAGAATGTGGTGTAGCAAATTCTCCTGAACCTTCCTTTTCAAAACATGAATCATTTTTAGGATGTGCTGATAAAGACTGTGGAGATGTACGCTACGAAAGGTGTGAAATAAGGAAACGTTCCTTAAATAAGCTAAATACTATGTCGCCGAAAAAAATAAAAATTGACGTAGGTACAGAAACTGCTAGCAATGTTTCGTTGTTGGAAAACACTATTCATCGCTTACAGAAGAACAACACACGTTTACATAAAGAAATTAATAAGTTAAAGATTGAGAACAAGCTCTTGCAACTTGCTTTAACCAAAAAAACTAAACAAGTTCAAAATCTTCAACATAACCTAACCAACAATGTAATAAGAAAACTCACGAATATCTTGGGGAAAGTGTTCAGTGACACTCAAATACAATACTTAGTACACGGTAAAACGAAATCCCTATGGACTAAAGATGATATAAGCAAAGCGTTGACTCTTCGAGCCGTTTCAAAAAAATGTTACGTTTATTTGAGAAATACAGTTGGTATACCTTTACCTGGACTTTCTACGTTAAGAAGATGGGTGTCGAATTCCTTTCGTTGCCTGCCAGGTATATTAGGTGATGTTTTGCAATTGATGAAATATGTGTGAACTCTCTCTAATTGTAAATCACATTACACTAATAATTTGTTTAAAAGTTTGTTTTATTTAATTTCGTATTAATTATGTTCGGGTCTCTGAGTTCCATATTTTTGGAAATTTTACGTACAGCAGGATGAGGAAGTAGAGTGTAAGATTGGAATTTCGTGCTACAAAATTTGTGTTGTAAATAAAACCCCAAACCTTGAAAACGCAAGTCCAGTTTGTAATTTCCATAAAATGTTAATTTTCGATATCAAAGTGAGGTTGTACAAGTTACCGTGCTGATAATTTGCAGTTGTGTGAAATCGTTTTGCGTATTAAAAGCTATAATACGTGTACGTGCAAGCGAAGAGCGAAAGTGTACAAATACGAATGCAACCCCTTAACTAGCCGAACCTACTCGAAACTGGATGCTAAGAACATCAAACTTAATTCACCTAACCTACTAATTCAAGCGTACAGGAAGGGATTTACGAACACAGAAAATTTAGCTCATTGATAATATTAAGCAAAGGCAAAGCGAGATGCAAAGGACAACACGGTAAGCTCACGTATAGTCAGGAGAATGTTGCCACTATTACTGCATTTTTTGTTTTCAATTCCATATAATTTATATTCCTTTGCGGTGGACAAGGTCCCTAACATGACAACGGCAATCTACTTCTGGCATACATACAGTCATATAGTACACATGTACCGAAATCTTGTCATGCGATTTTGTGTGTAATGAAGAGATTATCACCCTGCAGTCTAAACTTGGGCCAAATTACGAATTCAAAGGACATAATTAATTCTTCAGAGAATAGTTTTTCTATTAACTCTGTCCATTTAATTGATAATCATTAATTAGATTTAACTTGATGTTCACTGACATTAGGTTAATAATGTTGATAATTATATTTCTCCCTTGTACATGTGACATTTAGAACAGGTTAAGATAATATATATGAAGCATAAATGAAAATGTAGCAAATAAGTTACAATAAATCACAATGAAGGACTGTACAAGGGTATGAGTCGTTAAATAGTAAAATTTCATTTTTGGACTTTGTCTTGGATTTTCCTATTACATTTCCAAATACATTTTAGGCGTCTATAACCAGGAAAAACTATTCTATATGCCGAGCTCGTGGCACAAGTATATAGTTCGTCAACTACACCACAAAGAGCTTACTGTTTTAAAGAAAATTTTTCCATCGAAGGAGAGTATGACATCCATTCTTTACACTGAGTAGAAAGGTACAAAATCATCCACATTACATTTGTGAAATATTAAATTGAACGAATTAGTAAAACTTCATTAATGGGTATTATATTTATTTCATACAATGCTCAATATCGTGTACATAATGTTATAAAACCGGAATATACATTTTATTCAAGAAGTGTAATTTCCTTTACTGTCGTTAGAAGGCAATTACGTGACATTTTACTATCTTGTCTTCGCGATTAGCCCAAAGTGGCAGAAAAGCGGAGTGAAACAAATAAACAAAATAAATCTATGAAACGATCATTTCTTTTTTAACTCTCTCATTCATGCAATTCTTTTTTAGCATGTTAAAATTATAGAATACTATGATTATAGAATGAAGACATGATAAATGAGAACATGCGCAACTATCTTTGTAACACATCGATCAGAAAGTTTGAAAAGTATGGATTTTAACAATACGTTTGCGAGTTTTCAATTATGTTACTACTAGTGCCTCCCCGATGGCGCAATGGTAGCGTCGTTGCCTTGTAATCAAGGAATCCTGGGTTCCATACCCGGTGGAGGGACATAGTAGTTCGGATCCCAAACTATAGATCCAGTCCCGATTAGCCTTTCTGTTTATAAAGTGGACTTGTTGAAACACCAACTCAATCAATCAGTTATGTTACTAATCATTAAAGGAATGCCTCAATACCATCCCGAAGTTTCGATAATTAATAATTCCCCGTCCTCAAAGTAATAAAACACTTTTCCTCTTTGAACCTCGCATAGAAATTATAGCGGCCGTTTGCTTCGGCCAAGCCCCGAACGAACATAACCGAAGGGGCACCGAGCATAACCGATCCTCCCATAAGACGTCACGCGATCGTGCATGATCGGCAATTTTCGGATGGCGCTACCTTATATTAAGTTACCTTGGATTGCTACAGCACAATTAAACATGATTGCAGTCTACAAGTACAAAAACACAATAAAAATAAATCGAACGCGACAAAATCACCAACCTGCTTGTTCCGATTTTTGCGACGTGTTAGCAACTAAATGTACCCCGCATCAAACCCAATTCTTCCCAGATGACGTAATGCATCCACGGACGACTGCGCATACGTACTGCACATAGCAACGAGCACCGTCAAACCCGATCCTCCCAGATGACGTAATGCATACGTACTGCACATAGCAACGAGCACCCCCTGATATTGTGGCACTCTAGTATCAGCGACGACGTGGTAAAAAAAACTCAAGACGATTTCAGACAAGATTATGACTCAATTATCAAAAATTATATATTATATCACATACATTAATTACTTTTTGTGTTTTTGCCCGACCCTGTGGCCGAATGGTTAGCACATCGCGCTGCGACGCCAAGGGTCCCGGATTCGAATCCCGGTCGGGCTTGGTTGTTTGTGAATGTCCATTCATCAATTTCATCATTTCATCACTCATCCCCATCTTCGCAAATTAGCCAAGAGGCACAAAACGGGAAGTAAAATAAACTAAATCAAATCAAATCAAATCAAAACTTTTTGTGTTTTTAAAAGTTAGAAGCCAAAGGCATGCCCAAGTAAAAATTTTCGGGAGGGGTTTTCAGAGGGTAATAATTATCATAAATAGTAAACACACAAGAAAAAGTTGCCTAAATCACACCAATTGCCTGCATCTCCGTCTGCACGTCAAGATCTCAGACTTAGGAAGCTGAAGTTTTGCGACCAAGATAAAACCCAAGCTGCTCCTGCGTGGAGAAACTGTGGAAGAAAACATAGAACAATGCAGCAGATTCTTGTTCTGGACTCTCAAAATAGGAACTGCATTTTCTACATGCGTAACGTGTGCAGATACATTGCACTTCAATGTTTGTTTAAAGATATTTAACAACTTCAAAAATTACCTAGACTTTTCGATCTTCATGACGAGAATATCTTTACTTGCTTTCCATTTTTCTTTTCTTATACTGAAGACCTGGTATGTCACACATGGCTTGCAATGGGTATGGACTTTCTTAAATAAATATACTTCAAAGAGGATTCTTTCCACTCTATTAAGTAGTAGTTGAAATGTTATTTCTTAATATTTTAAATAGCGGTCCGATTTAGGAGACTAGTACCGAAATTGCACCATTTGCAATGATTTAGAAGTTTTTTTGATACATCCAATCAGAATAAAATTTAAAAAAAGAAATATATGAAGTAAGAGATCTCTTTAGAAACTTTAGAACTTAAATGTTTAACTAATTTTGCAGCTACGTCTAATTATTTGAAAAGTAGAGCTATTTGGGTAACTCTTCCTGTGTTAAGGGATAGGTTAATACACCACAGTTAATCTGTGTTTTGAGTCAAACTCTTTTATACGAACCGTAATCAGATTTTTTTCTATTTAATTTTAGTTATTTTGTTTATTAGAAAGTAAAAATCTGTCTAACTTAAATTTACCAATATATAATTCCGCCATTCTTTCACAATTTTTCCCCAAGGAAAGTAGTAGTGAAAGGATAAAGGCAGTAATGGAAAAGGACACTTCAAGTTCCGAAGAAACGATGGATCCACCACAGTCGACAAGCTCTGTGGCTGACACTCTACCCTTTCTTCCATCTGTGTACGAAATGGAAAAGGACACTTCAAGTTCCGAAGAAACGATGGATCCACCACAGTCGACAAGCTCTGTGGCTGACACTGTACCTTCTCTTCCATCTGTGTACGAAAGAGAAGCTATCAGCCAAACTCCATCAGAAAGGTATGTTTATATTTCTCTGTTAACAATAATCACATTTTTAACACAAATACTTATTTAGATTTTCAAACGTGTATACTCCTCTGTGATGCCGTTGTAGAATTTTCAACCAGGTGCGTGGGTGATGCAATCAGCTGCTTGCCATGTAATCCTGCCTCTGCATTGCCAAAACGTGTGTTATTCTTCAACACATCGTCGTCACCTTTATTCAGTGCATAGTTTTTGTGCCAATATGAAGGGAAAATCGTACACAACGAAAGCAGACACGTAATATTTAACGTTCTTGAAGTTTTCGACAACAAAGTAAGGGAGGGAAGTAATAATATGGCAACACTGACAGCCCTCGAACACAAGCGATGAGGATCATCTTCGTCTGAGGTGACTGCTGGAGGAGAAAACAAATTACTTTATTTGGTGGGTTAGCTGCAGTCTTTTCCTTCTTGGTATGACTGTATAGTTTGGTGCTTACAAATATCATCAATGAATTTTCAACATATTTGCTATTGTCAAACTCACAGCATACCCAGTTTGGTGCAAAAAAATATTCATCAATATTTGAAGTATTATTAGTTCTATGAAAATTAAATATATTAATAACTCTATTGCCCGAAATCTACGAGTTGCAAAATCTATGCAATTCCAATTTTCTTATGTAAAACCTTTGCACAAGAAGACAGGATATTGTAAACTATTCTCGGTAACGCATTTATATAAAATCAAGACATACGATTATGTCTTGTCGTATTAATTAAGATAGTTCTCCAAAAGTCAGTTCTATTTGTTTTGTTTCAAAATGCAATAATACTTTGTGGAAAGAAATCAGTATACACCACCAAGGGAACAGTTGAAAGATATTGTGAAAGGAAATGGATACTTTCCTCTAACACGTATCTACTATTTATCACTTCAATGCTGTTATTGTTGTTGTTGATGATGATGATAATATGTACTTTATCGCTCCCCAAAAAGAGAAGAAGTTTCCTTGGACATGCATGAATTTCGTGTTTACAACAAAATGATATCCTCTCCAAAGCATTCACATATTATATAAGTAAATTATATGTATGAAGATAAAGAAAAATCTATCAAAAGTAGTAAGCAGAAATTCAGAACTAAGAGTATCATTTTCTAAAAAAAAATATTAAGCACAACGTCAGTACGCATGGGGAAAAAACCTTAAATATTTTTAGTTTCATCCCAATCAAGTGCTGAATAACTGGCATCTATTACGAAGTGGTTAGCATAGCATTGAATTCTGGGTCAGACACCCGTTTCATCAAGTGATCACTCATCTTCATCGTCCTGATTAACCTAAAGAGGAAGTTAGCCAACATTTAAATAACGATACAAAAGTGGTTCAAAGAAATTCCTCTTTCCCAATATAATTCAAGCCTATCTTTCAAGTCTATCTTTCTCTTGCAGTTTCAAAAAAAGTACAGTACATCCGCTAGATATTTTGCAACTTTTTTCTCATTACGTAAATAATAAAAGTATTGCACAATTATTTCCATTTCTTTCTCGTTTCAGAACTGCAGAAAGGTTATCAGCGAAAATGCCTATTTTCAAGGATTCTGATGTCTATAACATGAACCACGTCCGTAGGGGAAAAGCAATAATATTCGACAACGAGAAGTTCAGCAGCAAATTAACTCGCAGCGTGCGTACTGGCACGTCATTGGACAGAGACAGACTACAGACGCAATTCACGAATCTTGGTTTTGAGGTCGTGTGTCACAAACATTTGAAATATGTGAAACTGCTGGATGAACTAAAGAAAGGTAAAGCATTTGGATGCTATACTTCAGAATTATTTTTCCAATAAATTAATTATAGATTAAATTTATCTTCCGCCTATTATCCAGACTGAAACAACGATAATGCTAAGTTTAATTACTTTTGTCATTCTTGATGGAAACATTGCGAACGATCTTAATTCTCGCTACTACATTTTTCTCGCTACTATCAAGGACATATCAGCATACATAGTGAATTATTGTTAGCAGCTACGCACAGTTTATTTTATAAAATCGTGGTAAAAAGTTAATTTAACGAATCCGCACGAACTAGTGCAATTCACATTTATTTGCGCCTCGCACTTGCCACGTCCCTCGCGTAAACACCTACCAGCTTAGCACAGGGGAGAGACAATGAGATACCTCTGGGCACAGATCAGGGTTACTAACGCTACAAATATATGGAAAGAAACAGCAGATTTAACCCACTACTGAGGGTACAATTCGTACTATATTCTTGATTAATTATGTACACATATTAAATAACTTTTGAAGTCTTTTCATACAGTAATTTTCTTCTATTTTTATTTTTTATTAATTATAACCAATCTTCTTTGGGCTTCTTCTTCTTGTAATCAAATATGGCGTCTTCTTCTTATAGCCTCTTCTTATGATCAATATGGCATCTTCTTCTTATAATTAATATGGCATCTACTTCTTATGGCTTCTTCTTCTTATAATCAGTATGGCATCTTCTTCTTATAATTAATGAATCTTCTTCTTCTAGTATTTAATAATTAGAGTGCCTTCTTCTTGCAATTAATAAGGCTTCTCCTTCTTATAATCGCTAATATTTCTTCTTCTATATATTTACATCTTTATTCCTCATCCTTTCTTTATTCTTTATTTACATCTTCTGTTTCGTTCATTGATTTTTTCTAAGGAACATTTTATATCCTGGCTGTCTTGATTATTCCGTGGATTCTTTAGATGAGCTTCCCTTTATATCAATTGACGTAAATATCAAACTTCCAACTAAACAAAGAGAAAGAGGTTAGTTAAAGATCGCCGCCTAGCCGGCGCTAACCTTAACTTGGAGCTACAATGTATGCGCCTCCAAATGTGCTTGGGTGCTGCCCTGAAATGGCGCTACACCTGGGGAAAGCAACCCAAAAGCCGCACGAAACTCTCAGTTCGTGGGAACTGTAATAGACACAAAATCGAAATTGCAATTCGACTTCGTTACTTTTGTATATTAATCGCTTATGCCATTACTGAATGATAATTCCCCTTTCTCCTTATTTATATCCTGTTATTCTGTTAAACTTATTTATTTATTTCCTTATAATTAGTATTAATATATACAATCGTTATTTCATCACATCTGCTCTTTCCGTTGTCTCTATTTACAATTGTATAAGTTCTCCTGGGTGGTGCCATCTCTTACCCACTTTCCAAACTGATTTATGCAGCATCTTTTATAACCGTTGTTCCTCTTGCATGCTGCCATCTATGGTCCTTTATTTCAAAGAATAGCAACGCAATTTGTGTACGTGACAGACTATTACGTTTAATTGTAGGAAAACTATAATTCATATAATGCTATGCTACAAACAATTCCTACAGAATTGTATTGTATGTGTGTATATTCGAACTTGTAGGTTAGACAATTATTCTTGTATGTAACGGGGTATAAGGTGTGATCCTTCCTCGTAATTCATCCAATTGTCAACCTCACTTCCACGTAGTGCACCATGGACTGCATTTTGCAGACTAACGAGGCTCTGGCGTCTGAACCTACAGTCAGTATAATCTTCGTAACACTGTTTGCGATGTCTTGTGTTTTGTCCTTATTGTGCTGAGTGCCCCTTTACAGCCTGCTTTTAAACGAAGTCAGAATGTTTTAATAGTTTACTTAACTGTAATGTCGTTAAGTAAACTATTAACTATAATAGTTACGGTAAGGGGCTGAACCCCGTATAACGTGGAGGGTGCAAAATAGCCTTCAAGTGCTGACGCACCGCAAGATTTAAATTCAAATTAAAAAATTCCAATTCCTGTATGTACACTTATTTTCACTTTAAATTATTTGTAAACATACCTCATTATGTGCCGGAGCAAAACTGTTGATCGATTGATTTGGTTTATTCTTCTTCGCTTTTCTGCCACTTTGGGCTAATCGCGAAGACGAGAATAGTTGATGATTTGATGAAACTGATGACTGGACGGACATTCACGAAGAGCAGTCATGCCAAGCTCGGGATTCGAATCCCTAGACCTCTGACGCGATGTGTTAACCACTCCGCCACGGAGGTGAGCTTAGCATAATTGTAGATATACCTAGGTAAATATGGTTAAGTGGAAGAACATGGTAAACTATGTAAAATAAATAATAGAAAGACAGAGTTATTATTAAGGCTAGGATTTTGATGACCTTAAAATTGCCAAATAATGACCTTTAAAAAATGCATTTATGACCTAACACATGAAAGAAAATGTTCTATAAACTTAGAAAAAATACCTAAAAATCCTGAAAGATTTGTAAAACAAATTTATAAACTACCAAAAGAAATTCAAATTACAAATTAACGTTACAGTATCTATCACATGTTCATTTCGTATGGTAGTACAAGTAAGAAAGTTCACTTCTTGTCATTTTTTACACTTTAAGTACTGAGTTGCAGTACACAACGAAAATCATATGCAAATTTTCAAAATTGAATGATTGTCGGTTGTTGGACAAGAATTCCTTGTACATGGAAAAAACTTCTCTCGACTTCCACCGACACAAGAGGAGCATACTTGAAATGAACAATATCACTTGCTGTTAAGTCACTTTCAATTCCATGGAGTGCAACTAAAGAGGAATTTTGAACAATAATCCGTTCGGCAATAATGTATATACTGACAGAGGGGAAAATCAAATTGTTTGAGCTGAATTGTTACACAACAGCTTGTATCAACAATACTGCACAATATTTCTTTGTTTCTTCAAATTCCTACAGTCAATTATCTTCAATATGCAGATGATATCTGTATCTATATGTACACGACACAAATTCATACGGATTTTCCTGTTTTAGAGGAACAAATATTGGAAGTGCAAAAGTAGCTTGGAAGTAAAAACTCTCGATTTCAATGGAAAAATCTAATATTACAATTTTTAGTAAAAAGGGAAAACCTCCAATAGTTCACTCATAGTCTCGAAAAACAAGAATTCCCATTACATCCAGAGTCAAATATTTAGGCGTCATCTTGGATGAAAAACTAACTTGGAAGGACCAAATTAAAGCAATACAAGTCAAATCAGAAAAAGTGTTTAATTTGTTCAAAGCAATAGCAAATACTCAGTGGGGATGTCATCCTCGAGTTATGCTTTTATTTTACAAGAATTATTTTCGGCCTATGATAGATTATTCTCTATTGGCAATGTGTAACTTGACAGAAGGAAAATTGAATGCCATTGATGTCACACAAAGGAAATTCTTGAGAAGATGTTTAGGCGTTATGAACAGCACTCCGAACGTAGTAGTATACATGGAAGCGGGTGAATGTTCCATTTCATGTAGACAGAAGATGTTAGCAGCAACTATGCTTTTCAAAGTGAAATCAAATTGTGAGCATCCTTTCAACAATGTATTAAAAATGAGATACACTTATATGAAACAGGAAAAGTAACAAACAGAAAAGCTGCTGTGTGGATAGAATTGTATAATTCGTTTTGTCAAGAATACCAGGATGTTCTACAGATGCGTTCACGGCCTGTTTTTCATTAGATTATCCTCAACAGTCTCTGGATAATATTAATTTCCCTCGTTATTCGCACATATTAGAATATTTTAATCAATGCCAAGTTTTTATTTCATATACACAGATGGATCTAAAAGTGAGTCAGGAGTTGGATGTGCAGTGTACGATCCACAACATAAAACAGACCTATTATTTCGGCTTCCACAAGACTGTTCAATATTTACAGCAGAATCTTACGCAATTTACTAAGCTTTAATATATGTCCAAAAATTAAATTTACGAAAGTACTTACTGAATAGCAAAGTGTATTACAGGCTCTTAAATCTTCTTACAAGAGTCTTTACAAATTATCCCCTTATATTATAAATTGTATACAATTAGTTCAAACAATACAAAAATCTGGAAAAACCATTGAGTTTTCTTGGGTTAAAGCCCATAGCAATATTACAGGCAATTCTCATGTAGATGAATGTGCAAAGAAAGCAGTGCGTCTTCCAAATATTACGAACTTATCATTATATTACACGGATCTTCTCCCTAGAGTAAAGAAGAAAATTCTGAATGGATGGTTTGATTGGTGTCGAAATTAACTTACAACAGTTGGAGAATCATACAGACCATTTGCTGAATTCAAAACACAAAAACCATGGTTTCATCATGTAAGTGCTACAAGAAATGTAATTGTATTAATTAATAGACTGAGAACGGGCCACTTGTGTACTAGGCAACATTTATCCAAAATTGGAATAACGAACAATATGTGAATGTGGCTGGGAAAGTGCAGATGCACAACATATAATACTGGAATGCTCAAAATATAATAGAGAGAGAAATATCTTGTGTAAAACTTTAAATAATCTAAAGGTTCAGTTTCCAACAAATTTGTTAAGTTTAGTTGTTAATCCAGATGTGCGGATTGGTTATAGTTTGTTATCATTTTTAAGAAAGTGTAACATACAATTGTAAAAGTTAAAGTGTTCTTCGTTTTTTTAAAAAAAATCTAATATCTGTAAAATAGGGGGGAAGGACTGATATTTTTAATGTGAAACAATTGTGTACATTTTATATGTGTATTGTTATGGAAAAAAACGGCATAAAAGCTGTTAGGTTCCAAATAAAGGAATGAATGAATGAATCAATCAATCAAATGCAATCGTTCAGAACTGTGCTGAAGGCAATGAGACGAGAGTCGGGAACCTCTCTCCTTCAAAGGGTTACATTTGCATGTAAAATGCACCTTCTTTCACCAAAATGTAGAAAAATGTATGAGATGACTTTTAAAAGGCCAAAAATGACTTGAACGGTTTAAAAAGTTTAAAAAATGACCTTTACTCCAAAAAGGGTAAAAAATTACAATAACAAAGGCATCCCAATTTATTCACTTACGTGTAAAAAACGATCCTATCTACTTACGCAACGTTTCTGCCTTACCAAAAAGAAGATGCATTTGCATCAAAATCCTAGCCCTAGTTATTATTACGGCAGATGTTTCGATGGGTGGACTGCAAAGTACTAGTGAATTGCAAGAGTAATGAAAATTTGTGGATTTGATCGAACTTTAAGTCTGCGTTTCTCACAAGTCCGAGAATGTTGCTTAGCACTATCTCGCCCCGACCCCTTCAACTATTGATTGAGTTGGTGTTTTAAGTCCACTTTATGAACAGTAAGGTTAATCGGGACTGGACTTACAGTTTAATATGGGATCCGAACCACTACGTGCCTCCACCGGGTATCGAACCCGGGACCACTTGATTGCAAGGCGACGAAGCTATCACTGCGCCATCGGGCAGGCCTGACCCCTTCAATTAGTGTAATTACCTAAACAATTAGTCATTTTATAAATAATGATCAAACGTACAGTGGGATGCACAAGTATTGATAGAAAAATTGTCCATAACTATTCTATTTTAATATTTTTATCTTGCATCCTATGTTATTAAGGAAGGAATTTTTACGTAGGTTGGTGCAGAAGTTGTCAGTAGCTTCCTTGTTTTGTTTTAACGCTTGAATCCCTTATCGAGTGAAACTAAGCGAATGAACATGGCTGATTTACTTGGTTATTCATTTCACTGTACACTTTAAACTGCAATAGTACACCACAATTGACATTACATACAGCAATACGTTTCATATTTCTGTTGTTTTCAATATAAAATAGCATTTGCAAGACCAGATATACTTGGTACTTCATTTTGACAATGAGAATGTACAGTCACGGACAATTCTGGGTTGTAACAACTGCATTGACTTTCAATGGCATTATTGCAACCCAGAAGTGTCCGTGACTGCACAAAGATAAACAGCAGAAGAACCAAGTCCACCGAGATGATCGAGATACCACTTGTCGGGATGTCTTGGAGGCTGGAGGGCAATTTATCCCACTACCTTAAGAGAAAAATCATAAAATTTTGCCACATTTCCTAGTTTATGGTAAATGAGCACTAAAATTGAAAACAGTTTTCATCAGTCTGCTCTTCTCTTTGTTCCAGTGCAGAGAGAAGATCACTCGGACGCCGATTGTCTTGTGGTGGTCGTCCTCACACATGGAGTCCAGTCCCTCCTCTACGCGTACGATGTCGCCTACCCTGTCGACGACCTCTGGACACCCTTCACTGCAGACAATTGCCCATCGCTTGCAGGAAAGCCAAAGATTTTCTTCATTCAGGTTAGAGCTTCTCAGCGTCTGTCTTCATATGTTTAAAATATACTTTTTACTCAATTTGCATAACATTGTTATTTATGGTAAAAGATTCGTGGTAACTAATGTTTATTTATTCATTTATATCGGCTATGTATGCATGGCGATGATGAGACTTTAATTATTACTTTTCATCCACATTACCATCAACTTACATCTGTTCACAATTAAAGTTTAATAGAAAGAATTAAGAAGTAATACAACAAAAAATATACCGTTTTTAGACTCAAACACAGACAATAAGTTCATACACACACACACACACACACACACACCCATTCTCGTCCTTGCCCACACGTGTGTACAAGCAAATTCATTACGTTACGCTTAAACATAGCCAAAACAGTCTAAATTAATCAAAATTAATCTGAAATATTGTATGTAATCATTTTTGTTCCTGTGCTTTATTTTCTTCCGTTATTCTCTTCACCTGCTACTTAGTTTGGGAAGTCAAATTTTTAATTTTCATTATTTATAGATGTAATTTTAAGAGTTTTTAAATGTCACAGTTGAGGAAGAAGCATGAATGTTTTTTGAGGAAATAAAATATGATACTGTAGCTTTTATGTATTAACTTTAGTGCTGAGATTTGAACGACACGTATTTATTTATTTATTTATTGAACTCAACAGGTACATATCTAATTACAGAGCCCATATGAAGGATACATAGTGAATACAATTACATATAGTATCTCTGTAATACAGATATAGAAATTAATTACACACACACACACACACACACACACTTTATCACATCATTTCATTAGGAAATCATGTGTTTAAGCTTGATAGTGGCTTTACTGAGGTCTCTTAGGTTCACAGAAAAGATGTCAATGGTGATATTCTTGATTAGCAATTTATTGTAACTGGTGCACATTCTCCACAGTGGAGATGTCTTTTTAATTTCCGATCTAGCCTTCTTTATAAGAAAAACTTCATTCTTGAGTCTAATTTTCGACGACGGGATTCGAAAATTTATCTGGCAGAGTAGATGTTCAGCATCTACTTCCACAAGAATACTATTCCGTGTGACGTTCTTCTATGACACAGTTTGTAAACCGACTTTCATATATTAGGTTGTAGTAGTGTTCAAATCTGGGGTAAACTTCTTAAATGTCCATTTTAAAAATCTAAGGTATCTTGATTGGACTCTTTCAATTGCTACACTGTGTCTGTATTCCATACAACAGATGTATATTCGAGTTTTGGTCTTACATATGAATAATACAAATCTTTTAGTGTCTCTATACTCTTGAAATCCCTCCCCATTCTAAGAATAAACCCGAGGTTCTTGAACTCTTCACTAATTATTTGTTCTACGTGTTTATTAAAAGTAAGATTTGTATTCATGCTAGTACCTCAGAAATAGTAATTTTTTTCACGAAAAAATTAATGTCCTTGAGTTCAAGAACGAAAATAACCCTTTATTTTCACATTATGCATTGTCCATTCTACATAGACATACAATTCAGTGGCGGCTGTTGGTCTGCCTCTATGGGTGTGCACTTCGGTCTCGCGTATGAGCGTGTAACGTGCCAGTCTTAAAAAAAAAAAATATTATTTTCAGGCCTGTCGCGGAGATACGACTGACAGAGCAGTGCACGTGGAATTTGAAGGCGGAACCACGAGAACCGATGCTGGTCCCACAGACTATACAATTCCATGCTGCTCTGATATTTTAATGGTTTTCGGTTCATCTGAAGGTAGGTTAGTTTTGTGCATTATAATGCGATTATTTACACCACGGGATGTAAAGTTCAAGAGTGGAATTTGAGCTACTGGAATATATTATTGATCACCAGAATAACCGAGAATTCAACGCTAAAAACTACATCTCGTCACCATGTTAACACAGATTAATTCACACGCATACTACGAGATAGAAAAATTACTTCTGACAGAATAGTAGGTGTATAGTGTAAAGACAATAATTTCTAATTCAAATTATTCATTTCTTTGAACAAGGTTCAGCCTGAGGTAGTTTGTCACCTAAGTGATGCAAACAGTTATCAGACAGTAACAGTGCAGAAGAAGCGTGTACTGTGCGACCAGATGTGACAAGAAGATTGGTTGGCTTAGAAAATAATATTCGCATAAGTTAGCGCCAGGATCTGTGTCTGTGATATTTGAAGAATTGGGGCATAATAAAGGGTCTTTGCTAATTAATTTTATTTACGTGGAGTGGACAGTGCTCGTTCTTCCTACTTCTCTGTGAATTCTTATGGGGAGACGTCCAAAAGAGGTTAGGTCAGGTGACTGGGGAGCCCATATTATGATGTCGGGAAAGTCTTTTTCAGTTATTTACGAACAATTCAAAGGGAAAAATAAATTAAAGATTTCTCATTACAATGGAGTGCTTTTGGACTTCCTGTGTAAGAACAACATCACGTAATTCTACAAATATCTGACTTACAAATATAGTCTCTTACCACCTTTTGGGTCAACCATTTTTAGCAACACACCAGGCCCGCACCCAAGGGGGGCAAGGGGGCCATGCCCCCACTCTCGAGCCATGAAAAAAATTAATTTGAACATATAAAAGTCTATGAAAATAACGTTGATGATTTTTCAAATTTTGCTAGAATTTCGATTTTGTTCTTGCACAAATCAATGGGCTACAGAATTCTGCAGTCTGAAATATTTGGCAATTTTAGTTTTATAACCATTGATTCAAGGCTATCAGACATCCTGATTTAGTCGGGAAAGTCCATTCCTTTTAATCCATGTTCCGACTTTTTTCGTCTCGGCTGGGACACTACGTGCTATAAAGGAAGACTCTTGCGCCACTGCAGACATGTTACTGGTTATGTAGGACTTTCTGTATAATTCTGTGTACATTTTAAGAATTGCCTGAATTTTTTTTATGAGTCAAAAACAGTTGTTTGACACTCGAGAAATAGGAACCCCTTGATTATTGAATGGTTTCTTCTATTACAGTGTCACTAATTTCTCACATTAATTAGCATAAAGGGGAATTTTGTATGCTTTTACATTATGGATCAAAGGTTCTTCAATGACTGCAATACAAAACCAACCATATAACGGGGGGCGCGCATTTAGCTCTCCACCAGTAGCGCAAGGTCTGGTCCCTTTTCGCCGCTACTGAGCAGAAGCATAAAACCTTTATATTTCTCCAGCATCAAGGTTTTTCTGCAACTGATATCACAGAATGGCTTACGATTATATGTAAATAGGAGAATCCACTTTGCAGAAGAATCGTTGCTAGATTTTGGGGGCAAAAGATTACCTGAAGTAATTTCAACAGATATTGTTATTTTCCCAAAATACTCAAAAAAATAAGTACAATATTATTTACGAGATTCAGTCAATCTGAATTTATTTTACTACAACTTTTGTTCTTTTCTACTTCTAATTGTCTTGAACATAAATACACGGGATGTGACCATACAAGACTGACAACTTTCACAGTGTATAGAGGACATCAAGATGAAAACATTTCGATGTAGCAAGAAGCTGCAAATTGCATTTTCTATCCCACATGTATGCAACTCCATTTAATAGCTTCTTGGTTGCCACTGGCATTTATTTTTACTGTCAAATAAGATTCCAAAAGCGAAAAGAGCGAAACAATATTTTGTAGGCAGAGACGCTGCCAGGGTGAAGTCACTTATCTTAGCCGTTCCCTTTAGGTTTCGCACTGGACAACTGGAGGAGTCAGGAAAACCAGGATAGGAGTGAGAAGGTAATTGGAAACAAAGGATTTTTTTTTTAAAAAAAGCGTTCAAAACCTGGAAAAGTCAGGTGAATTACAAGATTTTTGCTTGCTTGCCAGAATTTGTAACCGAAAACACATTTCGTTTTATCTTCCCAACAATCTTCCTTTTTGTTAATATTCCTTCTTTTTATTTTTAATTTACTTTCAAAAATGTTCAACAAACTTGATTCATTTGATTAACTTGCAAAGTTGAAGTACAACTCTAATTTATTAGCATGTTAAATCATTATACGAGGTGTGGCAATTAAATAACGAGACTGGTGTCATAACTGTGATGTATTGCAAGAAAGTTACAATTGACTGGTATCCCCTTCAATATACTCCCCCCCTATCAATGCACCGCTGCATACGTGTCTTCCATTGTTCAAAGCAATGCTGTAGGTCATCAGATGTCACACTGTTCAACAACTCTGCCGTTTTTCGTTTCACCTCTTCCACGGAGTGAAAATGTGTTCCCTTCAATGCACTTTTCACTTTTGGGAAGAGATAAAAGTCACAGGGTGCCAGGTCTGGGGAATACGGAGGATGGTCGAGCACAGGAATGCGCTTGGCGGCTAAAAACTGCTTCACAGAAAGGGCATTATGTGCAGGCGCATTGTCCTGGTGGAGGATCCATGCATCGTTCTTCCACAAATCCGGTCTCTTCTTCCTTATTCTTTCCCTCAGTTTGCTTAGGACTTCTTTGTAGTAGGTCTGATTCACCGTTTGACCCTGAGGCACCCATTCAATCATGATGATACCCCTGATATCGAAAAAAAACGATGAGCATTGCCTTCAGTTTCGACTTGCTCATTCGTGCTTTTTTCATTCTTGGCGATGTGGGAGTCTTCCAGTGCATGGATTGACGCTTGGTCTCGGGATCATATTGGAAAATCCACGTTTCATCACATGTGATGACACGTGTTAACAATTCTGGGTCTGCTTTGAGTCGTTCCATGATGTCACAGCAAATGGTCTTTCGATTGTCTTTTTGGTCCTGAGAGAGGTTTTTTGGAACAATTTTTGCACACACTTTTGTCATGTTTAAATTCGCATGCAAAATTTGTCTTACTGTCTCTTTGTTAATGTTCATCATGTCTGCGAGCATCCGAATGCTCAGACGTCTGTCTTTCCGCACAAGTTCATGAATTTTTTTTAACATTGTCGTCCTTTCTTGAACTCACAGGGCGGCCGGGACGTTCATCATCTTCAACCTCCTCCCTCCCTTCTGAAAATCGTTTGTGCCATTCGAACACTCGCGCACGTGACATAGCATTATCACCATACACCTCTTTTAACACTGCACAACATTCCGTCGGTGTTTTTTCTAATTTCACCAGAAATTTGATGTTAATGCGCTGCTCAACTTTATTGTCCACCATGATTCCGGCACTACTACGGAACACTGTCCTCTTCAAGCAAGCCTGCAAAGAAAAGAAAAGCTTTCAGAATCATGAAACAAACAGTGGATGCGCATGAAGGTTCAATATCAACAACACATCAATAGCTACCTCCCCTCCCACTACCACAGGAGGTGCGCAGTCTCGTTATTTAATTGGCGCACCTCGTACAGTAGTCCGAAAAGTTATGTAAAATCCCAGGAAAACTCAGGAACTTTGATTTTGCAAAATGGGTGAACACTCATCTATCACCGCACAGACATATGTTGCTTCTCGTAGGCTATTTTTATTATTTAATTCTTAAAAAATCGCAGGTTAGAAAATGTCGTTCTTCAAGGATTCCTAGCATCGAAATGAGCAAATTTCTCAGTAGTGTCACAAATATGCCTTTGACCGCAAACCTGATTTCTTGACCAAACGACCACCAAAACCTCAAAAACTCACTTTCTCTCCACGTTCCGCGCCTCATTTATTGCGCTGACGATGTTTCACGGCGCAGAAAAGCCGGTACGAGTGAATTTCACTCTCTCATCCTTGAAGTACGAATGCACCTTATCGTAATTTTCCAAGTCCGGGACCAATGTTTATATATCGTGACCTTTGTAAACCTCTCTCGGGGGGAACGATGTGCCACACACGCGCGCGCGTATGCCTCTCATTATTTCCGTATTGTGACGCAAACAAACAAATAATAATTGTTTTTTTTTTTTTTAGGATCCCTGGCCCCTATAACCTCGCCAGGGGTGCGTGGTGCCCATCCAAAAAAAAAAAAAGGTTCTAACGGCTGCGGTTAGATTACCACACCTCTGTAGAGTTTTACGTGTTTTATTTTCTCAAAGGTCCTATGGGACACCTCTGTTTGTCAAAAATTCGAGATATTTGCAATTTAACGCTGGACTTGGAAAATTTTCGATTGATAAAAAATTGGTTCCATGACGACCTATGTTTATTTTGGTATGGGAGGACAGAGGACACCAAGACTTGACCAATGCACTAAACCCGACCTCTTTACGCCTATTCGTTCAAAAGTTACGAGTGATCAAAGCTTTTGGGAGGGGGTGGGCTAACTTCTTACCTCTTGACCCCAGGACCACCAAACTTTGGTATACGTATTCTACACCTCCAAAATCGACAGGGGGCATCTAACGATGCCGTATGGGGGTGTTTTTCGATATATTTTTTCGATAACTCTTACCATTTTCGAGATATTTGCAATTTAAGATTTTTTTAACGCTGGACTTAGAAAATTTTCGGTACATTTTTTTTTTGTTCCATGACGACCTATGTTTATTTTGGTATGGGAGGACAGAGGACACCGAGACTCGACCGACACACTAAACCCAACCTCTCTACACGTACTCTACGTCACCAAAAAAGGTTAAAGGTTCCAAATAACAATAGTTAGAGTTTCCCCAATCTAGTAAAGTGGATTGGTTGAAATCTCCAAGGCGTATTTTGCATTTTTTTTTCAAATATGAACACGTTAAAACTGAACTGTCTCGGATTTTTTAGTTTTGTATTCGACCTGAGAAAATTCTATATAAAATAACATACCTGAAAATTATATTCACAGTAGATTGATTTTTTTTTTGAGTTTTGTAATCACCTCAAGAAATTCTATATAAAATAACATACCTGAAAATTGTATTCACAGTAGATTGAATTCTTGAGTTTTTGTATTCGCACACAAGAAATTCTATATAAATAACATACCTGAAATTCTATTTACAGTAGATTGAATTTTTGAGTTTTGTAATCACTCCAAGAAATTCTATATAAAATAACATACCTGAAAATTGTATCGCTATATACTAGATTTTTTGATTTCTGTGATTTTGGAGAAAGCAATGGCATCCACCACCAGTTTCAATCATAAAAATGATAAAACTGAATGTGTTACTTGCGAAAAATTAATATCTAAAACTAATATTAGCAAACACAGGGCAAGATGTAGCGAAACAGGTTCGAGAATTAATCGTTCCTTACCTTCTAAGTCTTGTGCTCGATGTGGAAAGATGATTAGCATTACAAATTTAAGTAAACACCTCAAAATTTGCAAACCATCGACCGGACAAGCATCGAAAAGGAAAATCGATAATGCAGATACGGAAGCTTCCACTTCCAAGCAAATTAAATTATCCAATGAACGCAAACCAATTAGATCTGCATTCAACGACCAACTCCAGGATTTTTCAATTAAGTCAGAACCAGGCCGTGACATCCTTAGTTTCTTGCATGAAACGAAAACATCTGTACTAAATATTTTGAAAGATAAACTTGAAAACAACTCTATAAAAGTATACGTTGTTCTGTTTTCCGAATACGAGAAAGTTGATGGCACAACGAGTATTTTTTATCATCGTACAAAAAAACAGACTCTTTATTTTGCTGACGTCGAAAATTTGGACAACTTCTATTATAAAGTTTCCAAGGAGCTGGTTAAGAAACACGACGAGTTCGAGGCTAAAGGGTCGGGATGGTCTCTGTGTGGAAGTCCTCACACGTTAACCGTTTACGTGAACCAATTCTCGCCTCTTCGCGCTTCCAGCTACGTTCCTCTTCCACCGAACATTCAACACAAGAGGGCTGTGTTAAATATACAGAACAGCGATAACAAGTGTTTCCTTTGGTGTATATTGGCTGCACTGCATCCTGTTTATTGCAAAAATAATCCACAGTGGGTTGGACATTACAAACAATACGAGACCGACTTTCAAAGTGTAATGTCTGACATTGAATACCCGGTGACATTGTCGGATATAACAAAGTTCGAAAATCGTGCAGGAAAACGCATCGCTATTAATGTATATTCCTTCACGTCAGATAAATATCTCGTGCATCCGGTCAGGATAAGCGATATCGACGATGACGATGCTCGTGTAATAAATCTTCTTCTAATTTCAAACGAGGATGTTCATCACTACACGCTAATTCGTTCTCTATCACGTTTGGTCAGAAGTCAAACTACCAAGTATAAACATTGCATCGAAGTTTGCCCGAGATGCCTAACCACGTTCGACGATCAAAAACAGCTCAATTATCGAAAATACACCGGACGTCAAATTGCTATCGAGAAACTTGCCGAACATAAAATTTATTGCGGTGACAACAGGCCGGCTAGAATGTTGATGCCCGAAACGAACGAAGTCGAAGAATTCAAAATGCACAAGGCATTGTTGGAACATCCCGCAATCATCGTCGCAGATTTCGAGTCTTTCCTGAAACCACTCTCCTACTGCGAACCGGATCCTGAAATTTCCTCCACAACGCCGTACCAGCTTCATCAACCTAATAGTTTCGGCTATGTTGTTGTGCGACGTGATAAAATAAATGAAGCATATATATACCGCGGACCAAATGTAATCGAACACTTCCTGGAAAAAATGGTGGAGGAGGTTGAGGTAATTGGTAGCGTACTGCTTACATCAAAACCGATGGCACCTTTAACTGAAAATGAACTTCAAAATTACAATTCCACTGAGGTGTGTCCGGTATGTGATCAAAGTTTCACTGATGAGAACAAAAAAATATTCCACCACGATCATTTCAGCGGAAACTACATAGGTGGAATTTGCAACACGTGCAATCTTAAAATCCAGAAACCTAAATTCATCCCCATATTCTTTCACAACGGAAGCGGATATGATTTTCACCACCTGGTGAGACATCTTGGCTACGATCCGAAACGTATAGGTGTCTTGGCCGAGAATGAAGAACGCTACATTAGTCTCAGCAAGCAAGTGTCGATTCCGGGAACGAAAAATACAATCGAGATGCGCTTCCTGGATTCGTATAGATTTCTCTCTGCAAGTCTGGATGCTTTAGCGAACAAACTCACCGACGATCAATTTAAAATAACTAGAGCTAGTTTTCCCAACGTAGACATAGAACTCGTTAGACGTAAAGGGGTTTATCCTTACGAGTACGTTAGTGATGGTTCTAAATTTAACGACGACGCCCTCCCACTTCCAAGAGAATTTTACAGCAGACTCAGGGAGAAAGGAATCACGGACGAAGAATACCAACACGCGCAACTCATGTGGGAGAAATTAGAATGTAGGACACTCGGAGACTACCACGACGCATACTTAAAATTAGACGTGACGATACTCGCGGATGTTTTTCAAGCGTTCAGGAAAACGGCAACGAATATTTATAAATTAGATGCAGCGTATTTCTACAGTCTACCGGGATTAGCGTGGTCGGCAATGTTATTCCAGACAAAGGTCAAGCTGGAACTGATATCGGACGTGGACATGTTGCTATTTATCGAAAGAGGGATACGAGGTGGAATGGTGCAATGCGTACAGAGACATGCAAAAGCTAATAACGTACACATGAAAGAAGATTACGATTCAAATCGAGCATCGAATTACATCTTCTACGCCGACGTTAATAATCTCTACGGACATGCCATGGTTCAGAAACTTCCTTACGGGGGATTCGAATGGTTAGATCCCACTTCGATAGACATTATTCATTTCGACGATAGCGAGTGTGGTTTCTTCGCAGAGGTAGATCTCCAATTCTCCGACCACCTGCACGACACGTTTTCGGATTTGCCTCCGACTCCCGAAATCAAATGTCCACCCGACTCGGTTCAAGACAAGCTTTTGTTAACATTGGACCCTAAACAGAGATACGTCGTCCACTACAAGAATCTCCGGTTTTTGATTGGGAAGGGTGTTCAGATAGTAAATGTTAGAAGAATACTAAAGTTTAAACATTCCACGTGGTTAAGACCTTACATAGAAACTAACACACAACATAGAACAGCTGCCACTTCCGATTTAGACAAGGACTTCTTTAAATTAATGAACAATGCGGTGTACGGAAAGACCATGGAGAATGTTAGAAAGCACGTAGACGTGAAATTAATTTCCGATAAGAATAAATGTCGGAAGTGGATAGCCGATCCTAGATTCAAGTCGAGAAAAATTTACAACGAGAATTTGGCACTTTTCAATCTAGATATAAAATTGATGAAATTCAGAAAACCAATTTACGTTGGCGCAACGGTTCTCGACTTGTCGAAACTTTACATGTTCGAATTTCATTACGACGTGATGAAACCCTTCTACAATGATAAGATGTCACTTTTGTACACGGACACCGACAGCTTCATTTACAGCATACAAACACCTAACCTCTATGAAGACATAAAAAATCCTTCCATGCTTGAGTATTTCGATACTTCTAACTAAAACGTTTCTCACAACGTGCAACGTTTAGAAAGTCGTTGATTTTGTTTCTGTATTTTCCGTCGTTGGGTTTCCTCGTCATGTCGATCGTCGCGAATCCGAAATCGTCACTGTTCCAGCAAGAAGAGCAGCGTTACGAAAATTGATTGATCAACACGCCGTTGAGTTTAGATAACATGGAAGGTAGAAATTCATGATCTGCCGTGCGGTGTACAGTCTCCATTGTTTGCTTTCGGAAACCAAAGAGATTCATTGTCCTTGCTAGTTATTTATTGTGTATGTGATAATTTGAGACAGTTAAAGTTTGTTTTTTTATTTTAGTTATAGTTATTTAAGTTTATTTTTTTTCAATTGCATTGCGTACAATTTTCACTAATTTCTAAACGATAGTGTCCCCAAGGCAACGTGTGGATTCCACAAGACAAAATACATCTTTTATCGTCATGCGGATCTAATGCTACTTTCCTAACATTGTTTGTTGTAATCACGTGGTCTACACTTTGGATTCTTTGTTCTATACTTAGTATCGTCGATTGTGAGTAAAGGCAATCGATGTAATCGTGGAAGGTGAGTTTGTTCTCCACCGTATTCTTGCACACACCTTTTGCTTTCTTCGTGACGCTACTTTCTGTTCTCATGGCATACATTTTCGAACGCAAACCCGCGAACTCGACAATAATATCACCGTTACATTCATCTTTCAGTTTACCTAGGACTTTTTTGTTGAGGGAAGGAATCCCAAATCTGTTGGGTTGAGGATATGCAGAAGTATCGAAATACTCAAGCATGGAAGGATTTTTTATGTCTTCATAGAGGTTAGGTGTTTGTATGCTGTAAATGAAGCTGTCGGTGTCCGTGTACAAAAGTGACATCTTATCATTGTAGAAGGGTTTCATCACGTCGTAATGAAATTCGAACATGTAAAGTTTCGACAAGTCGAGAACCGTTGCGCCAACGTAAATTGGTTTTCTGAATTTCATCAATTTTATATCTAGATTGAAAAGTGCCAAATTCTCGTTGTAAATTTTTCTCGACTTGAATCTAGGATCGGCTATCCACTTCCGACATTTATTCTTATCGGAAATTAATTTCACGTCTACGTTCTTTCTAACATTCTCCATGGTCTTTCCGTACACCGCATTGTTCATTAATTTAAAGAAGTCCTTGTCTAAATCGGAAGTGGCAGCTGTTCTATGTTGTGTGTTAGTTTCTATGTAAGGTCTTAACCACGTGGAATGTTTAAACTTTAGTATTCTTCTAACATTTACTATCTGAACACCCTTCCCAATCAAAAACCGGAGATTCTTGTAGTGGACGACGTATCTCTGTTTAGGGTCCAATGTTAACAAAAGCTTGTCTTGAACCGAGTCGGGTGGACATTTGATTTCGGGAGTCGGAGGCAAATCCGAAAACATGTCGTGCAGGTGGTCGGAGAATTGGAGATCTACCTCTGCGAAGAAACCACACTCGCTATCGTCGAAATGAATAATGTCTATCGAAGTGGGATCTAACCATTCGAATCCCCCGTAAGGAAGTTTCTGAACCATGGCATGTCCGTAGAGATTATTAACGTCGGCGTAGAAGATGTAATTCGATGCTCGATTTGAATCGTAATCTTCTTTCATGTGTACGTTATTAGCTTTTGCATGTCTCTGTACGCATTGCACCATTCCACCTCGTATCCCTCTTTCGATAAATAGCAACATGTCCACGTCCGATATCAGTTCCAGCTTGACCTTTGTCTGGAATAACATTGCCGACCACGCTAATCCCGGTAGACTGTAGAAATACGCTGCATCTAATTTATAAATATTCGTTGCCGTTTTCCTGAACGCTTGAAAAACATCCGCGAGTATCGTCACGTCTAATTTTAAGTATGCGTCGTGGTAGTCTCCGAGTGTCCTACATTCTAATTTCTCCCACATGAGTTGCGCGTGTTGGTATTCTTCGTCCGTGATTCCTTTCTCCCTGAGTCTGCTGTAAAATTCTCTTGGAAGTGGGAGGGCGTCGTCGTTAAATTTAGAACCATCACTAACGTACTCGTAAGGATAAACCCCTTTACGTCTAACGAGTTCTATGTCTACGTTGGGAAAACTAGCTCTAGTTATTTTAAATTGATCGTCGGTGAGTTTGTTCGCTAAAGCATCCAGACTTGCAGAGAGAAATCTATACGAATCCAGGAAGCGCATCTCGATTGTATTTTTCGTTCCCGGAATCGACACTTGCTTGCTGAGACTAATGTAGCGTTCTTCATTCTCGGCCAAGACACCTATACGTTTCGGATCGTAGCCAAGATGTCTCACCAGGTGGTGAAAATCATATCCGCTTCCGTTGTGAAAGAATATGGGGATGAATTTAGGTTTCTGGATTTTAAGATTGCACGTGTTGCAAATTCCACCTATGTAGTTTCCGCTGAAATGATCGTGGTGGAATATTTTTTTGTTCTCATCAGTGAAACTTTGATCACATACCGGACACACCTCAGTGGAATTGTAATTTGAAGTTCATTTTCAGTTAAAGGTGCCATCGGTTTTGATGTAAGCAGTACGCTACCAATTACCTCAACCTCCTCCACCATTTTTTCCAGGAAGTGTTCGATTACATTTGGTCCGCGGTATATATATGCTTCATTTATTTTATCACGTCGCACAACAACATAGCCGAAACTATTAGGTTGATGAAGCTGGTACGGCGTTGTGGAGGAAATTTCAGGATCCGGTTCGCAGTAGGAGAGTGGTTTCAGGAAAGACTCGAAATCTGCGACGATGATTGCGGGATGTTCCAACAATGCCTTGTGCATTTTGAATTCTTCGACTTCGTTCGTTTCGGGCATCAACATTCTAGCCGGCCTGTTGTCACCGCAATAAATTTTATGTTCGGCAAGTTTCTCGATAGCAATTTGACGTCCGGTGTATTTTCGATAATTGAGCTGTTTTTGATCGTCGAACGTGGTTAGGCATCTCGGGCAAACTTCGATGCAATGTTTATACTTGGTAGTTTGACTTCTGACCAAACGTGATAGAGAACGAATTAGCGTGTAGTGATGAACATCCTCGTTTGAAATTAGAAGAAGATTTATTACACGAGCATCGTCATCGTCGATATCGCTTATCCTGACCGGATGCACGAGATATTTATCTGACGTGAAGGAATATACATTAATAGCGATGCGTTTTCCTGCACGATTTTCGAACTTTGTTATATCCGACAATGTCACCGGGTATTCAATGTCAGACATTACACTTTGAAAGTCGGTCTCGTATTGTTTGTAATGTCCAACCCACTGTGGATTATTTTTGCAATAAACAGGATGCAGTGCAGCCAATATACACCAAAGGAAACACTTGTTATCGCTGTTCTGTATATTTAACACAGCCCTCTTGTGTTGAATGTTCGGTGGAAGAGGAACGTAGCTGGAAGCGCGAAGAGGCGAGAATTGGTTCACGTAAACGGTTAACGTGTGAGGACTTCCACACAGAGACCATCCCGACCCTTTAGCCTCGAACTCGTCGTGTTTCTTAACCAGCTCCTTGGAAACTTTATAATAGAAGTTGTCCAAATTTTCGACGTCAGCAAAATAAAGAGTCTGTTTTTTTGTACGATGATAAAAAATACTCGTTGTGCCATCAACTTTCTCGTATTCGGAAAAACAGAACAACGTATACTTTTATAGAGTTGTTTTCAAGTTTATCTTTCAAAATATTTAGTACAGATGTTTTCGTTTCATGCAAGAAACTAAGGATGTCACGGCCTGGTTCTGACTTAATTGAAAAATCCTGGAGTTGGTCGTTGAATGCAGATCTAATTGGTTTGCGTTCATTGGATAATTTAATTTGCTTGGAAGTGGAAGCTTCCGTATCTGCATTATC